>NW_027692285.1:0-6810 GCF_054177405.1 Leptonychotes weddellii | reverse complement strand
TTCCTCCTTCTAGAATGTTCTATCAAACCTGTCTCCTTAGTTATTGCAAGGATCACTTTCTCTGTGAGTTGTTCTTTAATTTGCCACTTCCTGGAATTTAGTGAGCAAATAGTTATATACTCAGTAAATATCCATTAAATGAATGAATATTATCCTAATTAAGATGACTTTTCATTCTATTTTGCAACATTACATTCTATATATATGTAAACATTCACCCCAAAGAGGATGTATATGATTCATTTTATGGCCACTAAATACTCAAAGCATTGGTTCAAAGAAATGCTTTGTATTAAATTCTTTAGCTCTGAGAGCAACAGGTACTTACACTGCCATATTTTATGCATTTCTTAGCGAATTGAGTCAAATACATCATTTAGTGCTCTGAAATACACTGAAAATTTGTGACACTGTCTTCATAGTATTCAAAATCTACCATACACTTAACATACTATTTTTAAAATGGTTCCCAATAGCTATTTAGTAATAGCAAATATAATATCTTTATGATGTCCTTCATTACTCTTAAAAATCTCCAAACTCAGTGTGTATCAAATTCTGAAGATTTAAACAAACGGTGGTGAGCATGTAGCTTGCAAAGCAAGAGTGTAAAAGTCTATCTGACCTATCTGAATTGCAGGCCACTTTGAAAAGACATATTAGGGCAAATGTATAGAGACAATAAGAAGATCAGTGCTTTCCAGAGTGGGGTGGGGTGGAGATAAATATGCACAGCACAGAGGATCTTTAGGGCAGTGAAAAAGATATTATAATGATGGTTATTGGTTATTATATGATTGTCCAAACTCATAGGATGTATAACAAAAAAGGAAATCCTTTACAAAGAATTCTCTGATAAATCTGGCCTCAATATCTGTTTCATAAGAACAAAGGATTTAATCATTTATTTTTTTCCATTTAATCAAAATATTTACTGAACACCCACAGTGTGCCAGAAATTCAACAAGTTACTGGGGCTATAGTGATACTTTAATAAAGAATAGAAATAACTTTTCTCAAGAGTGTGTTGTCATGAAAACCAGAAATAAGAGAGCCTTCTAGGTCAGGAAGATGAGGAGTGGACCTGCCCATTTGACATTATGGATCAGAAATTATGGGGTACCTTGATAAGAAGAGTTTTACCTCTTTGATGGGCAGCATAGTTCATGAAAGAAGGAAGAAAGAGAGCACATGTGTAAAGATATACCTCAGGAATTTTCCTGTCAAGATTATAAAAGGCTATAGGAAGAGGAGTGTTTGTAGTAAAGGGTGTGATTTTAGATGATGGAGATACAGCATAGTTGTGTATAGAAAAGACTGATCTAGTAGAGAGAAGAAAAGTCATAACGTTGGGGCAGAAAACCAGTAAAATGGAGAAGAGGGAGAGAAAGCTATATACTCAAAGGAAAAAATCTGAAAAAACTGGAGAGAATATTGAACAAAACCAAATAGAATGGTGTTTTAAAATGAAATATCAAACCAAATGAAATGAAATGGTTTTTCCTAGGGCAAAGAAACCCTCAAACCTTGTATTTGTCGATTTATCTGTGATACCATGAGGGATTTTTTTATTTGTTGAATTCCATTTCTCAGTAAGCTCTGAAGCAAGGTTGTCAGCTAAGAGAGAACAATGGAAAGAATGTGGGAAGTTCAAAGAAGCTAAAAAACTATTATTAGATATCACATTGGTGATGTATTTGTCTCTTACACCATAACGTCTCTTATATAGCAAGGCTTGCATACATCTTATTTAAGCAAATAAATATAAACTTATTTAGATTTATAACCTTATCTCTGAAACTGATTTATATTACTTGAAGTAAAAGACCATGATTTTTATTTATCCTAATTAACGTATCCTTTTACCAGAACTATTATCCCACACAAAATATCTTACAAAAACAACTGCTTAGTAATATATATGACTGTACTGAGTTGGGCTAAGTCATACCTAACATTTACATGTCTGTTTATCTTGTTAATTACTTAATTAGTTGTAATGAATTAAGAAGCTCAAGTTATAAAACACTGTTTTATTTTACTTGATTAACTGATTCTATGTCCTGGACAAGAAATAACTGTATCAAAAAGTCTGAAAACTGCCTATGTTCACAAGAAAATTATAGTATAAAGCCTAAAGGTTTATCTCAAAACTAAGAATAGAGCATGGAGAGGTTGCCTTGATATTCTGTGGTTCTTTAATTCTGATCTGAGAGAGAGAGTTTTTATATATATATATATATATGTGCATATATGTATATAGTATTTATATAGTATCTATATAGTATATATAATGTATAATATAGAGAGATGTATAAGAATATACAGATGTAGTATATAAGAAAACTGATAAAATTATAAAACTTTTCTTAGGATTAGAGATATGACAATAGTTTCTAAATTCTTTTTTTTTTTTTAAGATTTTATTTATTTATTTGAGAGGCAGAGAGAGAGAAAGAGAGCTAGAGAGCATGAGCGGGGGAGAAGGAGAAGCAGGCTCCCCACCGAGCAGAGAGCCCCACTCAGTGGTTCTATCCCAGGACCCTGGGATTATGACCTGAGCTGAAGGCAGACACTTAACTGACTGAGCCACCCAGGCGCCACTAATACGGTAATAGTTTCTATATATCAATTGGAACATCTAGAATTAGAGGAACAGAGAATACCTTCTCTGACACTTGATGACTTTTGACTAAAGACTGAATAACCATCACTGTCCTAGTTATTAAAGACATAAATATGACAGCAAAAATGAATCATGGAACACTACATCAAAAACTAATGATGTATGGTGATTAACATAACATAATAAAAAAATAAAGACATAAATATGACAAAAATAAAATCTTTTCAGAGAGGTGTACACTACTTTTTTGGGACTCAAGTATCTATTAGTCTATCAGGGTTGCTATATTAAAGAACTACACACTGAGTGGCTTAAGCAACCGAAATTTATTTTCTCACAGTTCTGGAGGCTAAAATTCTGAAATCAAGGTGTTGGCAGGGTTGATTCTGCTAAGTGTCATGAGGGTAGGGTCTGGACCATTTCTTTCCTAAGCCACCTTTAAGCTTTCTTTTCCCTGAATCTTCACATTATCTTCGCTCTGTAAACGTTTGTGTCAAATTCCCCCCACCCACTTTTTTTTTCAAGATTATTTATTTATTTATTTGAGAGAAAGAGAGAGATCACGAGCAGGAGGGAAGGTCAGAGGGAGAAGCAGACTCCATGCTGAGCAGGGAGCCCAACATGGGACTCCATCCCAGAACCCTGATCATGACCAGAGCCAAAGGCGGACGCTTAACCAACAGCCACCCAGGTACCCCTAAATTTCCCCTTCTTGTAAGAATACCAGTCATATTGGATTAGAGCACACCTTAATGATATCTTTTTAACTTAATTATCTCTTTAAAGGATCTCCAAATGCAGTCACATTGTAAGGTACTTGGGGTTTGGACCTCAACATATGATTTTTTTAGATGATGCATTTCTTCCTATAATAATGTACAATTATGTTAAGAACAAGAATGTAAATTCTGAAGCAAAAAAGAGAATAAATGGATTGAGTTTATATATGCAAATTAACAAGTTATTTTTTTACCATTTAGTTATATATGTGTGTGTTTACATGCATACATATATAAACATTTGTTATTTGTATACATATAACATAAATTGATTTATACCATCTAAAACATTTTTTTTTTTCAGCAACAGTGTTATTTACCTTCTGGTATATACATTTGGAGTAATTTCCATTGAGATAATAGGAAAATAATCAAAAGAATATGGATAAAAGTGGGGCGCCTGTGTGGCTCAGTTGTTAAGCATCTGCCTTCAGCTCAGGGCATGATCCCAGGGTCCTGGGATGGAGCCCCACTCAAGCTCCCTGCTCAGCGGGGAGCCTGCTTCTCCCTCTCCCTCTGCCCTTCCCCCTCTCCCTGCTGGTGCTCTTTGTCTCGCTCACTCTTTCTCTCAAATAAATAAATAAAATCTTTCTTAAAAAAAAAAAAGAATATGGATTAAAGTAAAATTTGTAAAAGAATCATAATTCACTGATTATACAATGAAAGCTTGAGAAATATAGAGAAAAATGAGAAAACACAAATTTAGAACTTCTCCCCATGTTATTTGCAGGGAAAAAATGTACTTAACATATAGAAGCAATTTAACATAATGCAACATAGTAGAATCAAGCAAAAAAGGGAAATAAAAGGCATCTAGTTTGAAAAGGAAGAAGTAAAACTTTGTACAAATGGCATGATCCTGCACATCAAAAGTACTAAGAAGCACACTAAAATCTTAAAATAGTACAGAAATATCACAGGATACAAGATTAATATTTTAAAAAATCAAATACATTTCTATGTACAATCAATGAGCAATCAAAAATTGATGTTAAGAACACACTTCAAGTAATAATAGCATAAAAATTATAATACTTAGAAACAAGTTTAACAAAAACAGCAAAACAAAACAAAACAAAGAGCAAGATTTGTACACTGAAAATTGCAATGCTTTCCTGAGGGAAACAAAAGAAGATTTAAAGAAATAGAAAGAATAAGAATAAAAAAAATAAAATAAAGAAATAGAAAGACATTCTATATTCAGGGGCTGGAAGATTCATTATTATTAAGATGGAAATCATTCTCAATTAATGTTCAGTTTGAATGCAGTTGAACATTAGAATTTTGACATCCTATAGGGAAGTTGTTTTTATATTTTCCTTTTGGTTGTGTGGTTTTATTTAAAATATACAATAATAGTGGGGCATCTGGGTGGCTCAATCATCTGAGCATCGGCCTTCCACTTGGGTCATGATGTCAGGATCCTAGGATGGAGCCAGGCTCCCTGCTCAACAGGGAATCTGCTTCTCTCTCTCCCTCTGCCCCTACCCCCGCTCATGCTCTCTTTCTCTCTCTCAGATAAATAAAACCTTTTAAAAAATAAAATATACAATGATAGTAAAGAGGACAATGATGATGATAATTAAAAAGATAAAGATGCTGATGATAATTTTTGTAAGTCAAGTACTAGAAAATAAGGAGGGTAAATTTTCCAGGGACAGATCTTATCATGTGATGGGAAAGTCTTTGTGGCCATTGAATTTTCCAGGATGCAGCTACTTTCTTCTCTCTCTCTCTCTCCTTTCCCCCCAGAATTATCCCTTGTATGCAAAAATACCAATAGCAACAGTAAGGGAGTAAGAATTCTAGTGAGTTTCAGATTAGGAAATGAGTTTCATAAAATTCAAAGGACTAGTAGGTTATTTGTAATGATGATGTATGAGAGTTCTCTCATATTTCCTCCTTAGGCAATAGAAATTTATAATGCACGTTTAATTAATGGTTCATTATAAGGAAGTGATCATATGTCATAGTGGGCCTACAGCTGCTAATGTATTTCTTTTTACTTCTACCAAGGTCATTTTTGAAAGTTTATGTATTTGATTTTTTTCAAAGCTATTTATGTATTCTCCTTTAAGTTTCCTTCTTGTATGGACTCATGTATAAGCTGATATAAAACTAAACATAGGTAATCAGTGCAATTAAAGGACATCTAAATTATAATAATGACCCACATTAGTTCTATTGCCTATCTCATGACTCTAATGCACTTGGGAACATTTTATGCTCATTACTGAAAATGAGAAGGATTCTAAAACAATCTAGAATTTTAAAAACTAATTTGATTGTACAGAAATATTTAAATTATTTCTATTTGTTATCATTACATTAAATATATTCTATATTTAAAGCAGACATGACAAAGGAAAAAAATACCTAAACTATTTTAGAATAAGAAATAAAACAATAATTAGAAAAACAATTATCACTGGGTTTCAAATAAATTATATGCCAAAAACAATTTTATTTTGATTCACTTATCATGAAGTATTTTGATTCAAAGTATTATGATACACCCTGAATAGTCAAATCACATATATATATATTTTTTAATCTTATCCACTCTATAAAGACCTCACTGGTTTCATCTTTCACTAGGACTTTTCTCCCTCCAAAAGTCATTGTGACATTCTTCTTTTAAGAATGATAGAGGGCACTTGGGTGGCTCAGTCTGTTAAGTGTCTGCCTTTAGCTCAGGTCATGATCTCAGGGTCCTGGGATGGGCCTGGACTCCCTGCTCAGTGGGGAGTCAGCTTTTCCCTCTGTCCCTTCCCCCTACCTTGCTCATGCTGTCTCTCTCTCAAACAAATAAATAAAACCTTTAAAATATATATAGTATTCAGGGTGCCTGGGTGGTACAGTCGGTTAAGCATCTGACTCTTGGTTTCAGCTCAGGTCCTCAGATCCAGCCCTGACTGGGCCTGCCCGCTCAGCACGGAGTCTGCTTGGGATTCTCTCTCCCTCTCCCACTGCCCCTCCAGTTCATGCTTTCTCTCTCTCTCTCTCTTAAATAAATAAATAAATCTTTGGGGAAAAAATGATATGGTGTGCTTAGATGGCTTAGTCAATTAAGAGTCTGACTTCGGCTCAGGTCATGATCTCAGGGCCCGGGGATGGAGCCCCACCTCTGGCTCCTGGCTCAGTGGGGAGTCTGCTTTTCCTCTCCTTCTGCTCCTCTCTGCTTGTGCTGTTTCCTTCTCAAATATAAGTAAAATCTTAAAAAAAAAAAAAAAAAAGGAATGATAGAGTGTTCAATATGTTTTCCTCTCTATAAATTGGTGATTGTATTTTAGATTATATTTTTAATAGAAAATTTTATAGGCAAGTCCTCTGTATGGTAGAGGAAAGGGTGAAAAAATAAATTTTAAAATAACAATTAAAAATTCAGTAAGAAGTGTAAACATT
>NW_027692284.1:0-357 GCF_054177405.1 Leptonychotes weddellii | reverse complement strand
ATATATATATATATATATATGGTCTCCATATATATAACTCCAAGATAAATCCTTGTATAGTAATTGGACTTTCATGAATAAGAAAGCATTATTTGGGAAGTTTAATACAAAGGTCACTTATAAGAAAGGAAAATCAAGGGGATATCAGAGTTTTCCACACAAAATGTTGATACCAGAATATGGAACTATCTCCAAGTTAATCAAGAAGAGAAAAAAGCCAATTGCTTTATCCTTATCTTCCCAAGATAATCATCAATTAATAAAGCTTACAGTTATGATCACCCAAAAATTCAGGGAACATTGTTTAGAGTAAGATCTTGTAGGGTAACAAAATTTGCTACCCCAAAATGTATCTCT
>NW_027692283.1:0-357 GCF_054177405.1 Leptonychotes weddellii | reverse complement strand
GAGCAATGACTTTACAAGAAGAACTCAGGGACTCTCTCCCAGATGACCGAAAAGTGAGTTTTTGAGATCCACAGATACAGTGAGGTGATGGAGAAGTGTAAATTGAAAACAAACAACATGAAGGAAATACCCTCTTTTTGCTTTAAATATTGAGCATCGAAAAGATTGTGTCCTCTTGTAGGGGAGGGGAAATAAATGGGGAAATGTTACAATGTGGATTTGAAATGGAGTAGTTTGGATGACATAAATGTGAAGAGGTCTCAAATTTCAATTGAGATTCATACATATAGGATTTGGAGAAAAAGCTCTTGAGGAGAAATGAGGCTGAAAGTCAGAATTTCATAGGTGCTGTTGATA
>NW_027692282.1:0-357 GCF_054177405.1 Leptonychotes weddellii | reverse complement strand
GTTAAAGAACCTATTTTTGGGGGCGCCTGGGTGGCTCAGTTGGTTAAGCGACTGCCTTCGGCTCAGGTCATGATCCTGGAGTCCCGGGATCGAGTCCCGCATCGGGCTCCCTGCTCAGCAGGGAGTCTGCTTCTCCCTCTGACCCTCCCCCCTCTCATGCTCTCTCTATCTCATTCTCTCTCTCAAATAAATAAATAAATAAAATCTTTAAAAAAAAAAAAAGAACCTATTTTTGAATCATTCCTACCATTTGAAATTTGTTGAGATTTGCTTATGGGTTAGTACATGGTCAATGTTGATAAATGTTTCATGCATGCTTGAAATGAATCTGTTTCCCACTGATATGAAGTGCAGGTC
>NW_027692281.1:0-357 GCF_054177405.1 Leptonychotes weddellii | reverse complement strand
ATGTCATTACCCTTTTACTGCCAAAACCATGAATTCTTCATGATGCACTTAATTTTTTTTTTTTTAGAAAGTTGATACTCTAAGAACTTCCCTCAAAAATAATAAATAACATGATTTTAGAACCTGATGCTTTTACAAAAGACAAAATGTTTTTATGTTCCTAAATTCAAGATGCACTGGAAAACGTCACTTATTGTTGCGCCAAAAAGAAAGTCTGTGTATAACTAGATATCACCATTTTCACATGTTCCAAATTCTCTCTATAAAGGAGACCCTATGAAAGGACTAAAAGGGAAAAAAAACAGACTTTATCCCCATTAATGATATTGATGTTTCTTGAAGAAACAAGGGTGAACA
>NW_027692280.1:0-357 GCF_054177405.1 Leptonychotes weddellii | reverse complement strand
ATGATGATGATGATGAAGTTAAGTTATAACCTTCTGCCAGAATGAATCATGAGAAATAATGCTTAAGAAGATTTGTAATTATCCTCAAGTGGCTTTTGCTACCATATTGTGGGAAGTATAAAGCTCACGATGGTATATATACGGATAGATACAATGTAAAGAAAGATGAGGCTTTCTGGGGTGGCTCAGTCCGTTAAGCGTCTGCCTTCGGCTCAGGTCATGATCCCAGGGTCTTGGGATCGAGTCCCACATCGGGCTCCCTGCTCGGCGGGAAGCCTGCTTCTCCCTCTCCCACTCCCCCTGCTTGTGCTCTCTCTCTATCAAATAAATAAATAAAATCTTAAAAAAAAAAAAAAA
>NW_027692278.1:0-357 GCF_054177405.1 Leptonychotes weddellii | reverse complement strand
CAAAATGATAGAAGGGCCCTTGTGGTGAAATGGGCATTAAGGTTTCATTTCTGCATTTCTTGCCTTTTTCTTTCCCTTGTCTTAAGAGGTTTAAATCAGACTATCCTGTTTAAAAAAAAAAAGGAAAGTATTTTTGTTATATATTCATTTTCTGTTTCATGGCACTGTAGTTTTTGGATCTAGCGTGGACTGAGACTTACGTGTTTTTACATGGAAATGATTAGATCACCCGAGGCTTTCATTTCTGAGATAAATTTATGATGTTTGTCCAAGGCTTAAAAATTTCTGAAGATAGGGACGCCTGAGTGGGTCAGTCCTTTGAGCATCTGCCTGTGGCTCAGGTCCTGATCCCAGGAT
>NW_027692277.1:0-357 GCF_054177405.1 Leptonychotes weddellii | reverse complement strand
CCTGCATTGAGCACGTCTGTTGGCGCCATCTTTCCAACAGCATTTGCTCACTTTGTGTCTCTGGGTCACATTTTGGTAATTCTCACAATATTTTAAAGTTTTCCATGTTTATTATATATGTGACGGCGATCTGTGACTAGTGATTTTCGATGTTATGTAATTGGTTTGTGCGTGTTCTGACTGCTCCATCTACAAGATGGTCCCCCCTCTCTCTCCCTCTCCTCAGGCCTCCCTGATCCTTGAGACACAACAGTGTTGAAAGTAGGCCAGTCAACAACCCGACAATGTCCTCTAAGTGTCCAAGTGAAAGGAAGAGTCACACATCTCTCACTTTCAAAAGCTAGAAATGAGTAGGCT
>NW_027692276.1:0-357 GCF_054177405.1 Leptonychotes weddellii | reverse complement strand
CCTGCTAACAGAGAAGGAAATCAAGGCCAGAAAAGAGAGGAAATTTCAGTCCCATACCAAAGTGAATGACTTAGCCATTCAAACCGTATGACTCCAAAGTTATATTTTTATCAAGATTAGTGTAGCCCACCTGGAGAGTAAAAGAATAAGGTGGTACCTTTTTTTTTTTTTTAATTTTTTTTTTATTCTTATGTTAATCCCCATACATTACATCATTAGTTCTAGATGAAGTGTTCCATGATTCATTGTTCGTGCACAACACCCAGTGCTCCATGCAGAACGTGCCCTCCTCAATACCCACCACCAGGCCAACCCATCCTCCCACCCCCCTCCCCTCTAGAACCCTCAGTTTGTTTT
>NW_027692275.1:0-357 GCF_054177405.1 Leptonychotes weddellii | reverse complement strand
CTCTCTCTGTCAAATAAATAAATAAAATCTTAAAAAAAAAAAAGTGTACCAAGAGAATTCAGTGAGTGCAGGTAGGAAGATACAGTGCAGGTATAAACATGAAGTAATAGCTGATGAATCTTTTGCAAAACATCAACACTTCAAAGACATTTTAACAGTATTGTTAGCTCAAAATAACTGGAATCAAAGGTGTAATCAATAATACATCCTGTAAAGTTTGTAAACTTAGAAATCATGAATTTGGATAAGAACCCAGAATCAGGAAGCACGTGGGTGGCTCAGTTGGTTAAGCGTCTGCCTTTGGCCTAGGTCGTGATCTTGAGGTCCTGGGATCGAGCCCCGTGTTGCGCTCCTTGC
>NW_027692274.1:0-6812 GCF_054177405.1 Leptonychotes weddellii | reverse complement strand
GAGACGATGGACTCTGAAAAACAAACTGAGGGTTCTAGAGGGGAGGGGGGTGGGAGGATGGGTTAGCCTGGTGATGGGTATTGAGGAGGGCACATTCTGCATGGAGCACTGGGTGTTATGCACAAACAATGAATCATGGAACACTACATCTAAAACTAATGATGTAATGTATGGGGATTAACATAAGAATAAAAAAATAAATAAATAATATCTAAAATGCAAAAAAAATGAAAAGAATAGCAAAAATAAATTCATTAGCCAACTCAATGAATTAGAAAAAGAATAACAAAATAAGCTTAAGGAGAATAAGAATTCACAAATAATATTTTAAAAGCATGATTTGATAAATTATAAAACAGAAAAGAAGGAGAACTAATAAGGAAACCCTCGAGCTAATTCTCTGGCTTGGAGCAGAGCCCAATGTTTAGACAACACATACTTGGTTGTAAAAGTCATCTGGATGAACTATAATGTAGCTTCAGCAGGAATCTGCACCAGGAGCCAAACCTTGGCAAAGCTGGAGGTTCAGTCTTAGCCTCACGTCTGACAATTACAAGTTTCAGAAGGATCAGCTTTGAGCACTGACTCCATTGTGGGCGGCGGGTGAGAGCATCAAAGACACCTCTTTTAAATATCCAGCTTTTAACATCAGAACAAGACCTCCCATTTGGGCACAGTGGTAGCTGTAATTCAGCAAGTTCTAGTGGCCTCTGAGGAGTCTTCTAGGCTCAGTGAGACACGTCTGGGCTCTGGTACCATGCAGAAGTAAGAGTAACCAGGAAGGCTCTTTAAACGTGAGTATACTCCTAGGATAGTTGAGACACAGCAGGGCAAAAAGCCTATGGCGATAAGAAGATTGGAATTTTGTGAATCTTGGAAGATGGGTTTGAGTATGGTACTTGGAGATATGACCAGGGAGCCATTCTTTGCACCTTAACTACAAAGCAGGACAATCTAATTATGTAAGACCAATTCATTAGAAGCTGCAACCCATTGCTGATTAAGTTGAATGTTTCATCTTGTATTGTGAAACAGACCTTTTAATGATGCTGAAATCATAGAAACATTTTTTTATTTGACCAAGGTTTTATTCTCCTACATCACTTAAAAGAGAGTTCATTCCAGATATAAATTTTTAGGCTTATCTTATGAATTTCTTTCTTTTTCTAAGTTAAGGCAATCTAATAAATATTCCATAAATGAGACAAAATAAATCTTCCAGTGTATCTTTGACAAACTGATTGCTAGCATGCTGTTTAATGGTGAAAAAAATGGAGGTATAAGTTGAGTGTATCTGCTATCCCCTTTGTATTTTACATTGCTCTTACTGTTCTAGCCAATAAAATTGGGGGGGCGGAAGAAAAACAGAATATAGATAATGTAATAAAGAAAGCAACATGACCAAATTTGTACTTATCATTTCCACAAGACTGGCTTCACTTCAGATATGAGCTGAGTTCCAGAGTCTCCAGGTCATTCTCACTTCTGACCAGCTGGCCACAAATTCAGCAGTTCCCCCTACAGATTCAACAAATCACTAGAACAACTCAGAACTCAGCAAAGCATTATTACTGTTACAGTTTTATTATAGCAATGGGATACAAATTAGAACCAGCCAAAAGGAGATGCATAGGGCAAGGTCTGGGAGGGTCTCAAACATGAAGCTTTTTTTGTCGTTTCCCCATGGAGTAAAGATTGTCACCCTCCCGACACTGATGCGGAGTATTGTCAACCAGAGGAGCTCACCTGAGCTTTGGGGTCCATGGTTTTTATTGGGGATTCATTATGTAGGCATGATTAATTAAATTGGTCATGTGACTCAATCTCCAGCCTCCTCCCCTCCTCTGAGGTCAGGCTATTATCATGTTACTCACAGGTCCAACCCTCCAATCACACAGTTGGTCTTTCTGGCATAACCAACTCCTATCTTGTCATCTCATTAACATAAATTATCAGGTGTGGCCCAAGAGGACCACTGTGAATAACAAAGATGCTCCAATCACTTAGAAACCACCTTCCAGGAACCTGGGACAGAGACCAGCCAAATTCTTTATTATACACCTGCCTGTCTAATATAAAACACAACCCCTCCCCCATCTTAACTTTCTATTGATGGTTCTTCTTCCTCCATGTTATTCTCTTCCCTCAACAGTTTTTCATCTTTATTCATGTTGTGTATTTATTTATTTACTGTTTTTCTCCACCACTGGAACGTAAACTTCATAAAGATAGGCACTTTAATTGCTTTTTCCCTAGGGCCTACTTTATCTCTAGTGCCCAGAAAAGTCCATCATATAGGAGGTGCTTAGATAGATAGATAGGTAGATAGATAGATAGATAGATAGATAGATAGATAGATAGATAGACAGATAAATGGCATAGAGTTGAAATGGGATGTGCTATTAATAATGCTCTTAGTTAAGGGAACTGGACTGTGATTTTTATTGTCTGATTTGAATCTTGTGGATCAAAGCAATGTCGGGAAAGAGGATGGTTAAAGCCTAATTTGAACATCTGGGTAGGAGTGATTTAAATGTAAGTTTGGCATACTTTCACTTTAATTTGGTTGTACTTCCTGGTATTCTTGATTGGTTATTTTGGATATTGGGCAAGTGCAAAAAGCAGCTAATAGATAAATGTGTCTATTGATGTGAAAGTTCCTTGGAAATTTTGACTTTAGGTGAAAATTTATTTTTTAATGTTCTGGAAGGATCCATTGCAGGAGGTTTGGGTTAAACTATTTAGTTTTGTCAGAAGTGCAATTGGGAGGAGGACCAGAAAGATATTCAAATAATGGGCAAGGGCTTGGAACAGGAAATTATCTGCTCCTCTCTGGTGCCTCTTGGGGTTATGAAGTCACTAAAACTTCTGATGCCCCTGCAAGGCAGCTCTGCATGCTCCCTGCATCTCTTCCTGACCCCTATGGGCTGAGGCACATAGGGCAAGGCACTGGTTTCGTATGAGTTACTCAGGTTATCTATGAGGCCGAACCAAACTGCACATGGGAAACTGCACAGCAGGCTTCCAAGCAGTGATTTAGAGCCTTGCAGGGAAGAGGCTTGGCACCAGCACAGCTCAGGATCAGCGGCTTCTCTCTGCAGACCTCCCGGCATCCCGGTGCCGAATGAGCTCATTTTCACTTACTCTTCTGGGGACACAGGTCAAAGGCTGCGTGTTTGGAAGCACAAGGCTCAGAGCTGAGCAAGAGATGAGAGGCTCCTGCTTTAGGTTGGAATGAAAGGGCAGTGTCTTTCCATCCACACAGGTCTATCCTCTTATTGTCTTCATAACATTATCTTACTTTTCATGCTTTTAACTCTTAAAAATTGTAATTAAGTCTTGAGTTAGTGCATAAGACTATTTAAAAATGTATGCAGAGTATGAAGAATAATGACACCGCACATACTCATGAACATCCCTCCCCTCAATCTAGTTTGAGAGAGAGGGACGGCCTTGCCGCTAGCTTGGAAGACTTCCATCCGCCCCTCCATGAACCCTTTTCTCCTTCACGGGGGTGCACAATTATACCGAACTCGGTGTTATCATTCCCTTGCTTTCAGTCATAGTTTTACCACATAAGAAGGTGTTTCTAAAATAAAATGTGTGTGGTGTTTAGTTTTGTATGTTTTTGAACTTTATGTAAATACGTTTTCTTCTGCAATTCGCTTTGTTGACCCAACGTTGTTTTCCAGAGAGTCCTCCATGTTGTTGTGCATGGCTGTGATTAATTTGGTTTTCTCTTTGTGATGTTTAGTATTCTATCAAGTAAACATATCACAATTTATTTATCTGTTCTTCTGTTGGCAAACATTCGGATTGTTTCTAGTTTTTTGCTGTTCCAAACTCTGCGGCTGTGAACATTCTTGTGACATATTTCTGGATGACAATATGCGAGAATTTCTCTAGGATATATACCTAAGAGTGGTAGTGTTGTGTCATAGGAAATTCACGACTGCAGGTTATTAGACAATGCTGAATTGTTTTCCAAAACAGTCGTACCAATTCATGCTTGCTCTGGCCATGTACTGCTACTCCACATCCTCTCCAGCACCCAATATTAGACTTCTTCAATTGCCAAAAGGTTGGGTATAAAATGATTTATCACTATGGTTTTAATATGTATTTTCCTTTTTATGAATGAAGTTAATATCTCTTCATATCTAGATTCACCATTCTGGGTTCCTCTTCTTCTAGGAACATATTTGTGTCTGTTTTTCTATTACTTACTCATCTTTTTCTTGTTGGCATGTAGGAGTTCTTTATATATTATCCAGTTTATGTGTTGCAAATATCTCTACTAGTTTGCGGCTCACCTTTTTGCTCTATTTTTGTTGTCTGTGGATAAAAAGACATTCTTATTTTTAATGCAGAGAAATTTATCAATATTTTATTTTATGGCTAGAGCTTTTTCTGCAAAGTTTAGCAAATCCTTTCCTCCATCCACAGTCCTGAAATTATTGTTCTATATTATCTTCTAAGGCTTTTTATTTTACCTTTCATATTTAGGCTTTTAACATACATGAAATTGATTTCTAAATATGTGGTGTAAGGTAGGGGGTCTGGTGCTATTTTCCCATTTCTTTGTATTCCATATGGCTACCTAATTATTTTAACATCACTATGGAAGAAGGCTATCCTTTCCCCACAGGCCTGGAATGCAGTCTACATCTTGTTTCAGCCACCTATAGATGTGTGGATCTATCTGTGGGCTTTCTATTTTGTTCCACTTATATATTGTACATCCCAGTACTCGCGTCTCATTGTCTTCATTACCATGTCTTTATGATAATTATGATAGGTCAAGTTCACTCATTTTGTTGTTCTGCAGTAGTAACTTGGCTAGGCTTGGCCCTTCCAAAGAGGGTCTGAGATTTTACCCTACTTGAAAACTGAAAAGTTAACCTGCCATAGTTTCATGAATGATAACAGGAGACAGGAGCCTCCTAGGTAAGACACAAAGGACTTTATTAGTCACAGCACAGCAAATAGTATGAGCAGGAACATGTTTGTGTCAGTGTCCCTTGTCTACGAGCTTCACAGGGCAATGCATGTGGACCCAGAGGTAAGCTTGCACACACAGTGGGGTGTATTATACAGTGGGATGTAAGCTTAAGGAACTCAAATCTTTTATAATAGTGAACATGTCTACTTTTGCTCTAAAAAGAGACACTATCTCTATCTTCCAAGGTTGTTCTTTTTTAATTTAAATTCAATTCGCCAACAAATAGTACATTAGTTTTGGACATAGAGTTCAATAGTTCATCAGTTGGATATAATACCCAAGGCTCATCACATCATGTGCCCTCCGTAATGCCCACCCCCCAATTATACCACCCTGCCACCCACCTCCCCTCCAAGGCTGTTTGTTATACAAACATCCTTGCAAAAATAGTTGAGAACAAAGAGCAGTCAGTGCCTCTACTTGTAAGATGTATAGAAACATCAAGGACCCTTGATCTTGCGTGCATATTCTAAATTTAGCCTGTCATGTACCACACATACGCATGCACACACTTGGCCTACTGGGAATTTGTTTGGAATCACACTGAATCTATAGACTGAGGGAGAGCTGACCTTTTTATAATAACAAATCCTCTGATTCATGGCCCTGGTTTCTCTGCACTTAGTCTACCTTAACGTTTCTCAATAAAGTTTCCAGAGCAGTCTAACCTATCTTTTGTTTAACATATTACTTGGTAAGATCATATCCTATCTTGGCTCAAATTCCTGCTGTGTCTCCCTATTTTACCCAGGATAATACCTTTACCCTGCTCTGCATTTTCCCCTTGGTATTTATCATTTTCTATCCTACTATATAATACTAGGTAATACTATCTTACCAAAATTTACATATTTGTTCATTTGTGTGTTAATTGTATTTATCATTTATATCTGCCTCCTTTAACTAAAATATTAGCTACGTGAGGCAAAGATCTTTGCATTTGTATTTGCTGATGGATTTCAAGTGTGTGCAATAGTGCTATGCCTGTAGAAGTTATTTGAGAAATGTCGTTGAATAAATTAAGTGACTTTTCCAACTTATGTTGTATATTTTGCTGTTGTCATAAATGCTATTTCAAAATCAAGTTTCTATATATTTGCTGCTGATGTATAGAAATGCAGCTTATATTTGATAGCCATTTTTTTTGTATGCAGGAACTTTTCTTTTCTTTTTCTTTTTCTTTTTTTTTTGAGAGAGAGAGAGCGAGCGAGCGAGCGAGTGAGTGAAATCAAGAGTTGGAAGCTTAACCGACTGAGTCACCCAGGCGCCCCAGTAGGAACCTTTCTAAATGTTCTGACTCCCATAAATTATCTATAGATTTTTTTGTATTTTTATAGAAAACTATGTCATCTGGGCATAATGATAGTTTTTTCTTCCTTCTTCCATTTCAAATCTTTGTATTTAATTTTTTTTTTACTTTACTTTCAATACAATGTTTCTTTTTTTTTTTAAAGATTTTATTTATTTATTTATTTGAGAGAGAGAATGAGAGAGAGAGAGAGCATGAGATGGGGGAGGGTCAGAGGGAGAAGCAGACTCCCTGCCGAGCAGGGAGCCCGATGCGGGAGTCGATCCAGGGACTCCAGGACCATGACCTGAGCCGAAGGCAGTCGCTTAACCAACTGAGCCACCCAGGCGCCCCAATGTTTCTTTTTTTTAAAAGATTTTATTTATTTATTTGAGAGAGAGAGCATGAGAGGGGAGAGGGTCAGAGGGAGAAGCAGACTCCCTGCTGAGCAGGGAGCCCGATGCGGGACTCGATCCCAGGACCCTGGGATCATGACCTGAGCCGAAGGCAGTTGCTTAACCA
>NW_027692273.1:0-14593 GCF_054177405.1 Leptonychotes weddellii | reverse complement strand
GCATTCCATGTCAACGAGAGGAGGAGAAGAGTAAGCCAAGGGAGGAACGACATTTATCAGAAGGATCTGAGAATTAAACCTGAACTATTCTGTGAAGGAAAGGGGCACAGAGGTTGGATGAGGGGTCAATAGTAGAAAACAGACTCAGAGGAGAGAGTTGAAGCTAGACTGAGTTGCAGAGGGGAGTAGAGTGGCTGGCAGTAAAACAAAGAGCTGTGTGGCCTCTTGGTCCCCACTGCCTTAGTTCACTTTACAAAACGTGCATTCCCTGGAGGGAGGCAGGGGGCAGCTTTGTGCTGTAGGGAAAAGCCACGGGCCTTAGAGACAGAAATGGTCTTGAATCTCTCCCCAGCCACTCACTCAATAAAACCATAGCGGGCTCTGCAGGTGCTTAAAGTTCAGAGACTAATCTCTGGGGCTTGCACCACCTTCTCCCTTTCCCTGTTGCTTCCCCAGCCTCTCTCTTAATTGTGCCCTCTTTCTGTTCAACCCACCTGGTTCTCTAGCCTCTCCCTAACTTGGCTTTATTAAGGAGGGCACGTACTGCATGGAGCACTGTGTGTTATACGAAAACAATGAATCGTGGATCACTACATCAGAAACTAATGATGTATTGTATGGTGACTAACATAACACAATAAAATAAAATTAAAAAAAAAAAAAAGACTTCTTTGGTGTCTTTCATGTCCCTTCCCAGGGAAGGCTGAAGATGGGAAGCAGAACTCCAGAATCACAGAAAGTGAGAGAAGAAATGGATCTTCCTGATCGTCTGGTCCAACAACCTTGGTCTACAGACAAGGAACTTGAGGCTCTAAGAGCCTTGCCAGAAGTCACCCAAGTACAGAACCGTGGACGCACAACCCAGTGTTCTTGCCACCGTGTCTCACGCCTGCCCAATTTCAGGTGAAGCATGTTATAGAATTAGACCCAAAACCTGCCACAATGGAAAGAAAAAGTCCAAATCCAAAAGGACAGTTTGGGTCACTTCTAAGGCGGATGCTCATTTTGAAAACAAAGTGTTGATTTTCACACTGTAGAACGCTTACGGTTTGTGCCTACACTGGGAAGCAGACCTTGTGGGGCACAGCCTTCACCACGAAAAATGCGCACAGGACGCCATCTGCTGGATGTCTGGACTTCAGGCTACGTGCCACAATTGAGTGAGAGCTGCTTTAAGCAGCTCATTTTTTTAATTACTATTATTGAAGTATAACTGGCATACAATGGTATGTTAGTTTCAGGTGGACAACACATTAATTCAACAATTCTATACATTACTCAGTGCTCGCCATGATAAGGGTAGTCACCCTCTGTCATCATACAATGTTATTCCAATATTACTGACTATATTCCCTGTGCTGCACTTTTCATCTCCCTGACATATTCATTTCATAACTGGACTTTTATACTTCCTCTTCATCTATTTCACCCATTCTCCCCACCCATCTTACCTCTGGCAACTACCAGTTTGTTCTTTGTATTTAAGAGTCTATCTAGGTGTTTTGTGTTTGTTTTGTTTTCAGATTCCACATATAAGTGAAATCATATGGTATTTGTCCTTCTCTGTCTGACTCATTTTACTTAAAGCAGCTCATTTCTTGTTGGCCACAACCCATTACTTAAAGCAGCTCATTTCTTGTTGGTGACAACCCAAACACAAAAAAATATTTATTTCCTTTTTTAAGAAAGGTACACTGATTTCTTTTCTCCCTTAGTATATAATGGTGATCTTTGTTAATAGCATGGATTAAGTGCATGCTTTTTTTTAATCTAAGCTTCTAAAAAATTGTATTATGAAACCTTCCAAGTATACACAAAAGAAGAGAGAATGGTACAATTCCCCATATACCTTTCCCTCATATTTAAAAATTGTCAAAATTTTGCCTCGTTTGCTTCTCTATTTCCCCTTTTATCCCAGAAACCTTGCTGAAGTAATTAGGCAAATACCAAGTATTCAAACTTCAGTTATTGATCTCTTTTAAAAATGGGACCTTTTTCTCATAAACACAGTATCACTGTCACACTTATTAACAAAATTATTAATAATTCTTTGTTATTTGCGAATGCCCAATCCACAGATTTCCCTGGTGATTTAAAAAAAAAGTTTGTTCTAACTAAAACCACAACAAGGATTTTATCCAATTAAATACATTTTAAATCCATGAGTTCATACACATCCAAAAAAAGTCTGCTGCTAGAAAGAGGGAAAGAAGAAAAGAAGGGAGGGAAGGAGAGAAGGAAGGACGAATAAAGGCAATGACAGAGAGAAGTAGGGAAGGAAGGAAAAAACCATTTCTTATTAGACAACATTAAAGTAACTAAGCCACAAACTCCTTACTCTGAAAACTGGCAACTAAAGGAAAGAATTAAATACGTATCCGGCCTTTCATGAATGAACTGTACTTCAGCATAAATGGAGCTCTATTTGATAAAGGACATTCTTCTTTACAGAAGAGTGGCATCTAATAAAAAATAGAAGAAATGATAGAGTTAGAAAATCTCCATTGTACCACAAGATAAAAGTTGATGGGGAACTTGACCAAAGAGTGATCAGGCTGTCATCACCTACTCCCACTCAGCGAAATGACTATCACTAAAGGTTTATTTATCTGGGTTCCTTCTTAAGTTTATAGTCTGCTTATAGTCTGTCTTTTTCAGTCTTATACTTAGACCTCTATTTCTTATTTTACAATATTCTACAGTATCTATCAACCCCCCACTATAAATTATTCTTCTTCCCATTTCTTCTCCCCATTTCTCTCTCCTGACTTGATTATCATTTTCTTTCTTTTGAAGAATACCTTGATAACTTTAAATGTCTAACATTGTTCTGTAGGCAAGATCTACTGAATTCTGCTAAGACCAGGAAATTATCTTACTTCCATCTTCTTCCCAATGGGTGTACGTTGTCCTCTATTTTCCTAAGGTTTTAAATTTTATAATGGAAGTTTTAAAACACATCCAAAAATAAAGACTAGAATAGTGAACCCCATGTACCCATCATCCAACTTCAACTACTACTGACAAACACATGGCTGTCCTTGTTTCATCTGTCTCCACCTACTACCCACTTACCCCCACCCCTCACATCAAGACACTGGCTGAATCCCAGGTCTCAGACCATTTCATTTTTTGGCCAAGTTATTTCTCACTGAGGGAGCACCAGGCATTCCCCTGCTCTCCAGCCAGCAGGGGCTCCAGCATGGTGAACTCCAGTGGTTATTCTCTCTATAGGAGGTCATGGAGATGTTCAGAAGGGATCCCACCTCTTTGAAATTTTGTTTCATTTCTAAGCTGCCTACACCTTTCTTTCTGCCTTTTGTCAAGCTGAGGATTATTAGTGGGATTATCTAGAATTGTGTTCGTCTTTCTCCCTATGATGGCTCTGAGAAAGATGAGTTAGGAGTTGCAGGGAAGTCTGCTAATTCTCAGAAACCTTGGTCCTACTCTTTCACAATCACCAGCCTATTCCTCCTTTTGACTGCTATTGGTAGGGTTGCCAGAAAAGTACAGTATAATAATTTACTGTAATTATAGACAGGAAAAATACCAAAAAATCCCAATATTTGGGAAATAACTGTACTAAAAATTTTATCCTTTACCTAACATTCAAATTTAATTGGGCATCCTATATTTTTGTTTGCTAAATCTAAAAATCTTAGCTATTAGAGCGATTTGCTGACTTCACCTTCGGTGTGTTTGCTTGGTTGGTGGGTTGATATATTTACATATTATTTCAACTGCTGGGTTTGCTGGAAGGAAGGTTTCCTGGTCAGGCTTTACTCTGCCATCTTAAGCTAGAGACTCTAACATTTCATTAAACATTAAAATTATTCATTCAATTTTTACCTATGTTTAATTTCATGTCATGTTTAATATATCAAATGCACTTAGGAAAAACATACACGTGACTTTTGAGTTTTTCTCTTTACTAGAAATGTAATCAACACTTAGGTGTGTTAGAAAAAGCTAAATAAATAATGTCCCATCTTGTAGCCAGTGCACCAGGCACACCATGAATGGTATTTTTTATGGATTTTGTTTCCATTCTTATTATTTTTTGACAAAGGTATTCCTAAAATCCTTCATCATGTGGTTTCATGTGGTCAGTAAGTTTCATGTGGTCAATAAGTTACTTCCTAGGGCGCCTGCGTGTCATAGTCAGTTAAGTGACTGACAACCTGGTTTCAACTCAGGTTGTGATTTCACGGTCATGAGATCAAACCCTGCATCGCGCTCCAAGTTTAGCGCAGCATCTGCTTGCGATTCTCTCTCCCTCTCCCTCTGCCCCTCCCACTCATGCTATCTCCCTCTCTTTCTCTAAAATAAAAAATTTTAAAAAATAAGTTACTTACCATTGGAAGCCCCAATCTGAGCTCTGAAACTTCTTCCTGTCCCTGAAAGTGGGGTTTTCATTAATAACTAATCATGAAAAGAGTAGTGACAAACTCTTATTTGGGATTGTTTGTCTAACTGTACAAGGACTGCTAAGAAACAAACAAGTCCCCCATTTTGGTGTTGAATGATGGGTTGAACACAGATGGTAGAATCTAGTGTGTTTTCACATTCAAGAGATTTATTACAATGATTGGTGTGCTGGCAGAATTTCTAAGAGGTTCCGGGAATTAGATTTGATGTCTCACAGCCGGAAGCAATGCAATCAGTCTCACCCACATATGCAACCACTACAGCAGAAATCCCACTGCTCCCACCACTGCCTTGAGTTACCCACAAAGCTTAGATCGGATACCTCTCTCTAAAGCTTCCACATATCCCCAAAGTCTCCATGACAGTCTGTTGGAGGAGGTCATGAAGAGGATGTGACCTCCAGTTGACCTGCAAGATGGACTCAACCAATAGGAAGCTACTCACCACCCCCTACTTCATCCTTGGGGAACATGTTCTGCCCCCCATTTTCACAGTGGGAATCATTTTCAAGGACCTGGTCTTGAGAGAGCAATGTGTTGTTGAGACCATCTGGATGGCAGAATGCAACTGAACCTTGCTAAGACCTCTCTTTAAACTTTTAAGATTCTGGTGAGCAGGTACAGAGACCTAGTCCTCTTGCGTCAGAGACAAGTTTCCCAAATAAGTGCCCTTGCCTACTAAAGCTGTCACCTACCATTCTGGGGTGCTCTGCCTCTTTCTTCAGCTCTCCCTGCCCTCTGTGCAAGGCAGTCAGTTTCAGATTTCACCCGGGGAAACTACCAGGGTTATAAAACAACACAGCCCTTGCCAGAAACGCAAATCCTCAGCCACTCTTTTCAAATCTCGCACACATTTGACCTCTTTTCAAATCTCGCACAGGTGCATTAGCTTGGAGGAAGTTATATATGCCCACGCTAGAGCGTGGGATGCTAGGACATGTCATTTTTCAATTCTAACTCGCCAAGCAGAAATTTCACAAAGTGGAGAACAACCCAAATGAGTAGTGTGTTTAAACAATTTGAGGCGGCATGAATGGTAGATGTATTACCACTGTTGCTCGTTCTGCATTTGTTCGCCTCTTTGTTTTCCCTAACAGAGCCACATTTTGTTCAAGTATACACTTCTCCACATGCCAACTGTGTAATTCAGGGACAGCAGAGCCTGTCTTTAGCTCCAATCATGGATCTGGACCAATCTAATCCAATCATGGTAATACGATCCCTTTTGCTAATTACTGACTCAAGAATCCAGATTTCTTCCAAAAAGCCTATGGTATTTTCCTAGAAATTGTTAGAAGTTCTAGATGGGCCTTTAAACTGAGCTGGCCCGATTAGACCAACCAAAGAATTTTTATTCCGTGGGTGATAACTGTTGTTCTCTCCTTCCTGCTGTGTGAACTTGAAAGCCTTCCTATTAACAGATCTTTTACAATCAAGAGGAACCTAAGGACAAAGGCAGAGGAGAAAGAGCAGAGAAAACTGCCACAAGAGGCAGTCAGAGGCCTGATCAGTCAATATGTGGAGGTTGCTTCTGAATTCATCCTATGAAAGATCAAAAATGTCCTTAGTATTTAATCTTTACTTCGGGGGTTTGCTTTGCTTAGGGTTTCTATTACATTTAGGCAAAGCATCCTACCTGATATAATTTCTCCTACACTTCTGAGTGTGCTCTGGGTGGCTTCCCCTTCAGGTGGGCCCCACCAAGAACTTGGGGGTGGCTGCAGTCTGGGAAAGCTTGTCTACAGGCTGCTCCCAGTCTTAGGAAGCTTGTACGCATCCCACCTAACACCTCGCCATTTCCAACCTTCTGGACAAGAGATGTAGTTAAGTCCACAGACTGCCACAGACTGCCTCCAACCCATTGTTCTCTGTCTGGGCACTGCTTTCTGGCTCTCTGGAAGATGACAACCCCACCTTGGGAAGTTCTTTACCCGCAACTTCTGAACTGGAGAGGCCTGGTGAGATTCACTGTCCAGCTGGTCAAGGGGGACTCACAGCTAGGATGTCTCTGTTTATAACCCAAATTAGGTCTATAGTTACATAAGTTCATCTTAGTTTCTTACAGCCATACTACTCCTGCTACTACTACTATGACCATTCTCCTAACAATAATAACCCCTGTAATACACAAGCCCATGATTACCTGTGCAGATGATAAATAAGAGCTGAATAATGCAGAGTCACCAAGTGGTTTTGAAATGGTCTCCTTCAGCCATATTAACACCAAAGGTAAATAATTTCAAAACTAGTGAAAAAAATGGGGGAGATTGCCTGTCTTACCCTACAGTGATGATTTAACAATGCGCCTAACTTGTCAAGCCTTAAGTAGATGTCCAACCCTGTAAGCAAGCTGGCAGAGTACCTTCTTACCGAGGTGGAAGGTAAAACTCCTTTTCTACAGCTTTATAGAGTCTGGAGGAAGTTTCTAGAATAACTCTTTCATTCATCCAAGAGCCAGAGCTGCCCGAAGCCTTACTTTGAACTCCTTGTACTGCCCAACCCAGTGGCTGATCTTCAGCCTTCTTATCATGCCCTCGGACTCACTCACATGGGTGGCCAATCCCTGAACTGCTTTGATAGTCACATTCATCAGTCTTACACATCTTCCTAACCATAAAGCCCTGTTTCAGATCACACACCAAGAAGGTCTTGCTAATAATTCATTAATTCGGCAAAACCATTGAACAATTACTTTGTGCCTAGTGATGTTCCAGGTATCTGAATTACAGTATGAAACAAAGCATAGAGCCTGTCCTGATGGAGCATACACTCTAGAAAGAGCAGAACGATAATTAAAAGACAATTACAATGCAAGATCAAAGGATTCTAATCTTGCCTAAGAATAGCTTTCTGTTATTTTTTAGAATAAAGGCAATACCACTTAACCTAATGGGTAAAGCCCCACATACTCAGGCCCCAGTGCCTCTCCAGCATCATTCCATACCAAGGTCACTCTGCCTTGATTCCTCCATTTCAACCTTGAATGGGTTCCACATTGGTACTGCCATCCCCCAACCATGGGAACTTTGCACTTAGGTCTGAGACCCTCTTCGCTCTTCTTTCTGCATAGTTCACCCTTAAGCTTCCCTATGGCTCAACAGAGGGCTGCTTCCTTAAAGAAGATTTCTTAGCACGCTCTTTGTAATTTTGCCTGAGTAAAATGTATTTGAGCCGCTATCTGTCTCCTCCACTAAAGCGTAAGCTCCAGAGATTAAATTTGTTTTTGCTGACATCATATTCCCCATGTTTAACACCATTGCCTGGCACAAAGTAGACAATTGATAAATACATGTTGAGTAAGTAAGCTAATGAATTAATAGAGGATAGCTTATTTCCAAGTTGGAGTCTGAAGAACAATAGGATTTAGAATAGTAACAAGAGGGTTTGGACATCCTTCACTGCTGCACTGACTTTGAGCAGAATTTAAAGAGGTAGCGTTCTTCAACCCAAACTTACAGAAGCCAGCTGGGGAAAAATGTTAAAGTTTTACTGTCACAGGATCTGACTAAGACATAATGACTAACAGCTGCAAAGTTTGGGTGGAAAGGGAGATGAATCTTTGCCGATCATTACAGAATTTCCCCCTTGTGCTAGTAGCAAGTCAGAACATTTCAAGTCATTCCAGCCATGCTCAGTTTGCATTTTGTAAAACACTAGCAGCCACTTCTTTAGGTTTTATCTCCAGTCTCTTTGGGATCATAATTTGGGTCACAGACTGCATCAGTGATGAATTTTGTGTGGCACATTCTAGAATGGTTGTTTATGGAAAAAGGAAGTATGGTAGTAAAGGCTCAAAAAAATTATAAAGTATTTCATCCCTCAGGCAACCCACCTCTCCTCCCAAGTATAGGGAAGTAGATGCTCTCTCTCTGTGAAGAAGCATCCTACAAACACTGAGACATCCTGACCCATGCTGTCCTACCACTAACCTGTGACATAGAGTCACCTCTCTGCCCAAGACCAATAGAAAGACTGCCCATCCAACTGATACAATTGCAAGAATGGATAAATTATTGTTTTAGGCCAAGAAATTTGGAGGTGGTTGATTATGCAGCAACAAATGACTGACACAATTTTTTTTAATGTTTCAAATCTTATTACACTGGTTATAACCTCCAGAGCAATGTGAATGGTGACAGCAAACAACTGACAATGTGTATCAAACTTTGAAATTTTCATACTCTTAGACATAGAAATTTGGAATGTGTTTTATAAAAAGGCTTGCACATGTGTATTAAGATATGAGCATAAAGTTTTATTCTTTATTATCTGTAACATTCAAAAGTTGGAAACAACTTAAATGTTGAGGGGAGTGTTTAAGTCACACATATTAATACTCCACACTTCATACTTAATGACGAAATGTTAGAAGTATATCAAGTCAGGGGGTAAAAAGGTGCCTGCTACCACCATTCAACATGGTTTTAAGGATTCTAACCAATATAATAATATTTTAATTTTTTTATTTAAATTCTAGCTAGTTGATATATAGTTCAATATTGGTTTCAGGAGTAGAGTTCAGTGGTTCATCATTTACATACAACACCCAGTGCTCTTCTTAACAAGTGTCCTCCTTAATACCCATCACCCATATATCCCATCCCCCATCCACCTCCCTCCATCAACCCTGTTTGTTCTCTGTAGTTAAGAGACTCTCTTGATTTATTTCCCTCTCTTTTTCTCCTGTCCTGAATGTTCATCCATCTTGTTTCTTAAATTCCACATATGAGTGAAATTACATGGTATATGTCTTTCTCTGACTGACTTATTTCACTTAGCATAATACACTCTAGCTCCATCCACATCATTGCAAATGGCAAGATTTCCTCCTTTTTGATGGCTCAGCAGTATTTCATTGTATACATATATAGACATAGATGATATAGATACAGATATACCACATCTTCTTTACAATGACATTTTTAAAATAGTATTTATAAATACTGAAAGGATAGGGCAAAACTGTCATTATTTGCAAATGATATGATCCTATATTTTAAAAATCCAATGCAATCAACTGAGAAACTACTGGAAATAGTAATAGTTCAATAAAATGGCTAGATTTCAGAATATTTAAATTTGTATAATCAATAGCTTTCCTGTACAATAACTAATTAGAAATATTTTAAAAGATTTACTTACAATAAATTGTAATTATTGTAATGTAATTACAACAGAAAAGTCAAAAGGTTTTCCCAATCTACTCATAGTGGTTGCCTCTGAGGAGAGGGGACTTTCAGTGAGGAAGAGAATGAAGAAGGAGCATCCCTTGAAATGTGACAACCAGAATGGAGTACAATAAGCTATAATGAGCCAAATAGAAATGACTAACCCCTACAAATGTAATTCCAGATTGCAATGACTTTTTAGGCTGCCAGATCACACTATTGGCATATACTGAAGGGCTAACTAATCCTCCTTTTTTAAAAACATATGCTGCTCTTTAAGTCATCCTATCCTTGTGTGGTTTGCTATTTAGACCTTAGTCGAAGACTTTACAGATGTCATGTTAAATTTCTAGTTATTTGGATCAGCCCACTCAGCAAACATGCTGAAATCATTTTTAATTCTATCTTCCAACCCATTCTCTCTTCACGTCATCTGCAAACTTAGTCATCACAATGACACTGTTAACACCTTTTAAAATTGTGAATTACCAAGAGGTCATATGAAGGCAGATTAAAAATCAAAAGTTTTGCTCTCATTTTTTATCATTTTTAACATGATGCTTTCCACCTCAAACAATGTAAATTTCCCTTTTTTTTTTTTTTTTTCAGATTCTTAGTGCTCCTACAAGCTCTTATCAACATGTTTTCAATGAGTTTTGTGAGCATCCTTCCATCTCTTAGGCAGCTGGGCTCCCCCTCTTCTCATCCTCCCCCTTTGCCTATACACATATTCTCTTGTTCTTCTAATTAAAATATTTTTGCATTTTACTGCCAGGTTTTCATTTTTTGAGCATTGCTTTCCCTCCTGGGCTACCTTGCTACTTCAGTCATTTGTTTATTCCACAAAAATATATTCAGCAATTACTATATGCTAAATAAGCAATGAGACATCAAAGATTAAGAGACACATTCTTCAAAATGTATTGTCTAATGAGAAAATAGACACACAAACAACTACAACACAAAGAGCTTTGTTTAGTAAAGGGGAATGTGCAAACTGTCATGGAAGTGGAATTACTATGTTGATGGCTCTCCAAATTTAACCCAGGTAAGGGAGGCAGTGAGGTCCAGGGGGCCCAGAGAGGTGACAGACACCGAAAAGGGAACTGGGTCATTGGCAGCCATGGGCTGGAACTGACTCATTCCGGCTCAAGGGCCACATCTCTTCCCAACTCTGTCTTCAGTGACTTCAGGTTGGTAGCTGAAATTGGCCATGCAGGAAGTATTTACATGATGGAAATTGGCAAAAAATACAAATGCAGGCACTTTTATTTTTATTTGAAAGCCAGTTGTTAAACATTTACCAGAATACCACAGATTGGAGGAGTTGTTATAATTTAAAAAAAAAATTATTAGAGTCAGATGAGTTGGAAAGATAGAAAAAGGTAGTTATGCTCTGGAATGCTGATGCCAAGATTTGAGCAACAGGTCCAGGGTTCCTGCTCCTTCCTTTGTGCTCTGCCTATAACCACGTTCTCTTTGTCACATTTCTCTGGGCCTAATTTGCTCTTTTCCACCTGCTCCAAATCTTTCATGTCCCAGTTTCCTCCTATGAGTATTTCTTCTGAATGACCCCAAAAATCAGTTAAAGTCTGAGCTAATAATCTTTATCATTTTTGATACACTGAAATTAATTTTGCATTTAGGCACAATTTCCCTGGCCACCTCTGCACAGAAATCTGAGAAAACTCATTTGTAACAAGGGCTTTCTTCAGAATCCCTTATTTGACAACCAATAGCTTAATTGGTCTGAACACTACAGAGGGAGATGAGAGAAAGTGGTGGCATCTGAGGGATTATACCATGACCAGTAAGATCCATCCAGATCTTATGGGCATCTTACCTCTGCGGTAATCTGATTTCCTTACCTTCAGAGCATATCACTGATTAAAAAGTACTGTGCAGTTACAAAATAATGCTGTGTATATAAGAGTAAGCATGCCCAAATAGAATGCC
This sequence comes from Leptonychotes weddellii, assembly GCF_054177405.1. Classification (NCBI taxonomy): domain Eukaryota; kingdom Metazoa; phylum Chordata; class Mammalia; order Carnivora; family Phocidae; genus Leptonychotes; species Leptonychotes weddellii. The sequence continues at coordinate 3,042 of NW_027692273.1, read as the reverse complement.
TGGCATTAGCTCTTGTCCTGGTATCTGATATTACACTAATTTTCTGATGCTCATTTGTACCCCTGGGCATTCAGAAATATTTTCTTTCTGTTTATAAATATGTCAAGTAGTCCCTTCTGTTGCTTTGAGCATGTACAGCTGTTAAGTTAGGGCTTGTTTCAGAAAATTGCACTACAGGGTAAAAAAGACTGCATTCAGACTTTATCAACCATCTGGAGTGCTGAACTGCTTCAATGTCCTAATATCTCTCTGACTTGATGTCTACAAAGTGGGAAAGTTTCTAGTAAAAAGTACATTACCATAGATGTTATTGAGAGATGCTCATAGCTTCAGAACTTTTGTGCTTACTGAAGAAATCTCAGTCTTTCCTGCAGCCATATTTACAGAATCATCAAGTCAACTTCCTTCAGCCTGTTCAGTACAAGAACTGTTTTGGAGACTTAACATTACATCACAGCTGCTGTGGATAATCTTCTTCACCCAGATATTTTTTATTACTATTGAAGTGTAGTTGACATACAGTATTATATTAGTTTCAGGTGTACAGCATAGTGATTCAACATTTATATACATTTCAAAGTGATCACCATGATAAATCTAGCTACAATCTGTCACATACAAAGTTGTTACAATATTATTAACTGTATGCCCTGTGCTATCCATTGTATCCTCATGTCCTATTCCACCCCTTTCTTTATTTCATACCAGCTAGGAAACTTCTTTGAGAAGGTCCCGGGTGTGCACTCTATAGAGTCTTCCACAACAACATTGATACTACCTATTCGCCAAAAAAACTCTAATTCTACATAAAAGGAATGAAATCTATAGTATGGTACTTTTAACTCAAGCAGTGATTGCACATACACACACCCCAATCTTGAGAGTACCTCGTCAGGGGAACAAAACAAGAATTATAATGGTATGTTAGTGAATGGTTTCATTCCTTTCCTTAATAATGCAAAGGTTTCCCCAGAAATTACCTCTTCTATTAAGAAATGTAAGTAATTTATACATGTAGATAATGTCATTAATTTAAAGTAATTGCAGTTTAAAAATAACTTTATGTATGTAATTTTAAAGAAGTAAAGTTGCCAAGTAGTATGCCTTGATTTACCCCTGGTCCTGACGTTTCACAGAATTATCTTACTTGCAAGATGTTTATCTATATTCTGAGCACTGTGTGTTAGTGATATAGATTCTTACAAACATAATAAATATGTAATTGCCTAGAATAACCTATCACTTGGAATGGTTTCAACTTCATATAATAGAAATCCCAACTCAACTGGCTTAAAGAAACAGGAAAGTCAACTATCTCAAACAAGTCCTGAGGTTGGACAGCTCCAGAACTGGCTGATGCAAGTGAGGTCATAAACACCCAAATTCTTTTTATCTTTCTGTTCTGCATCATTTATATGTCAGCTGTGTCTCTGCTATCTCTCCTCAGGATCACAAGATGGCTGCTACTGTTCTGATCATTATATCCACAAAGAGCAATATCTAGCAAAGATCTATCCTTTCCTTATGTCTCTTTATAATAATGAGAAAATATTTTCCAGAAGTTCCCATCCAGTTACCTTTCATATCTCATTGGCTCTACCCAAAAGCAGTCACTGGTATAGGGAATGGGACCACCAAGCTAAGCTTAGATTGTACCAGATCTCTTGGGTCACATGAGGCAGACTGCCCTGGAAAACAAAATCAGGATCTCCCAGCAAGGAAAAAGCTTACACTAACTCAGTAAGGCTCTTCAGCAATGGAGTTGCCCAAGATTTTATCCTGTTTCCTTCTATTTTCACTATCTAGATTGTATGATTTTACATATATCCCTGCTACCTATTTACCAGTGACTCTCAAATTTATATCTCCAGCCCACAACTGTAGCCCGAGATTTAGACTCAAACTTCAAACTGCCAACTACTACAGATTCTACAAACTTAACATATAAATGGAACTAATTATCTTTTCTCCTAAATGTGGCCTGCATCCAATATTCTTTATCACAACTAATAAATTAGCTATGGAACCAGTCTACCAAGCTAGAGAATTCAATATCATTCTTAATTTCTCTCTTTCTTCTTATACATTCATTCGATTGCCAAGGGGGTGCCTAGCTGGCTCAGTAAGAATGTGTGACTCTTGATCTCAGGGTTGTGAGTTCGAGCCCTATGTTGGGCATAAAGACTACTTAAAAAATGAATATTCATTCGATTTCCAAATCCTGTTGATTCGATTTCCTAAACGTTCCTCAAATAAATATTCCTCAAATGTTCCTCTTCCACATAGCCTCCAATTTGTTCTGCATGACTCAAGTTTCTCCCTATCCATTTCTACCTCCATTGTCACTGGAATGGTCTTCCTCAAACCAAGAGGAAATGTTAGTGCCCTCTTTAAGTGCTCTGTGAAATCTCAATGGCGTACAGGAAAACAAAACAAAACGAAAGCCAGCATCATCTTAAGGCTCTTCACAATCCATTCCTATCCACTGTAACCTCCTCTTCCAACTGTCAGTAGGCACCCCCTAAACTCCTGGACACTGAACTTTTTTTTTTTTTAAGATTTTATTTATTTATTTGACATAGAGAGACACAGTGAGAGAGAGTACACAAGCAGGGGGAGCGGGAGCGGGAGAAGCAGGCTTCCCACGGAGCAGGAAGCCCGATGCGGGGCTCGATCCCAGGACCCTGGGATCATGACCTGAGCTGAAGGCAGACGCTTAACGACTGAGCCACCCAGGCGCCCCCTGGACACTGAACTTTTTACCATTCCCTGGTTATGTCAAGCCTTTTATGAGGTTTGCTTTTGGAGAATATAGTTTCCACCACTTTGGATTCTCTCCCCCAATATTCACTTAGGAATTTCTAAATCATTCATTAATACTCAGATCAAAGTATTATCTCCTCCAAACAACTGATTTAAAAGTACATGAAGAAGGGGCGCCTGGGTGGCTCAGTTGGTTAAGCGACTGCCTTCGGCTCAGGTCATGATCCTGGAGTCCCTGGATCGAGTCCCGCATCGGGCTCCCTGCTCGGCAGGGAGCCT
>NW_027692272.1:0-357 GCF_054177405.1 Leptonychotes weddellii | reverse complement strand
GTGTTTTTACATGGAAATGATTAGATCACCCGAGGCTTTCATTTCTGAGATAAATTTATGATGTTTGTCCAAGGCTTAAAAATTTCTGAAGATAGGGACGCCTGAGTGGGTCAGTCCTTTGAGCATCTGCCTGTGGCTCAGGTCCTGATCCCAGGATCGTGGGATCGAGTCCCACATTTGGCTCCTCGCTCAGTGAGGAACCTGCTTCTCCCTCTGCCTCTGCTGCTCCCTCTGCTTGTGTGCTCTCTCTCTGTCTCTGACAAATAAATAAATAAAATCTTTGAAAAAATAAAAGAAAAATTCCTGAAGATATTGGTGCATTGAGGAAAGACCATTTCCGTGTAATTAAAAGTAGTA
>NW_027692271.1:0-357 GCF_054177405.1 Leptonychotes weddellii | reverse complement strand
TATCAGCAAATAATTTCAAAGAAGTGTAATATACATACAGAAAAGTGCCCCACAATTAGTTTTTAAAAATTACTCATATTCATGTAATTGGGCAAGTAATAGGATGTAACTAGCATTCTAGAAGCTTCTCTCCTGCTCTCTCCCAGTCACTACCACTTCCCATGAGAGGTAGCCACTATCATGACCTCTAACACCTTTGATCAGTTTGGGCTGTTTCAACGATATATAATGGAATTATACAGTATTTACTCCATGTCTGCTTGCTTGCCCCATATTACATCTCTGAGACCCAACCACGTTTTATGCCTAGTGGTTTGGATTTTTGGATTTCCGTGTAAATGTAATGCAATGTTTTAA
>NW_027692270.1:0-357 GCF_054177405.1 Leptonychotes weddellii | reverse complement strand
ATGGTTTCACTTATTTGTGGAACATAAGGAATAGCATGGAGGACATTAGGAGAAGGAAGGGAAAAATGGGCGGGGGTGGGAATTGGAGGGAGAGATGAACCATGAGAGACTATGGACCTGAGAAACAAACAGGGTTTTAGAGGGGAGGGGGGAGGGGGAATTGGTCAGCCCGGTGATGGGTATTAAGGAGGGCACGTACTGCATGGAGCACTGGGTGTTATGCACAAACAATGAATCATGGAACACTACATCTAAAACTAATGAAGTAATGTATGGTGGTTAACATAACAATAAAAAAATTAAAAAAAAAAAAGACCCCACGCTCAAGGAGCCTGATAAGTAGGGGATGTGGGGCAG
>NW_027692269.1:0-357 GCF_054177405.1 Leptonychotes weddellii | reverse complement strand
TAAGTGAAATAAGTGAATCAGAGAAAGATAAGTATCATATGATCTCACTGATATGAGGATTTTGAGAAACAAGACAGGATCATAGGGGAAAGGAGGGAAAAATGAAACAGGACAAAACCAGAGAGGGAGATAAACCATAAGAGACTCTTAATCTCAGCAAACAAACTGAGGGTTGCTGGAGTGGAGGGGGGTGGGAGGCATTGGGTGGCTGGGTGATGGACACTGGGGAGGGTATGTGCTATGGTCAGTGCTGTGAATTGTGTAAGACTGATGAATCACAGACCTGTACCCCTGAAATAAATAATACATTATATGTTAATTAAAAAATTAAAAAAATAAAATAATAAAATTAATTTT
>NW_027692268.1:0-357 GCF_054177405.1 Leptonychotes weddellii | reverse complement strand
AAAAAAAAAAAGGCAATACAATTAAAACTGTGTTAAACTCAACTCTGTTGCTTAGTTGTAGAGCATCATAGCAAAGATTTTGCTGTACTTTTCCAGGGACCTCCATTTATCTCTCTATTCCATTTCCAAGAAAGATTTCTTAGAAACTACCATAATGAGAGAAATCATAAGCTGAAATGCAATTTAATTCATTGTTGACGTGTCTGCTGTGTTCATACTACTATATGTCATTAACACTGCAGAAGAAGTAGAACTCACAGTTTTTGCCTTCCAAAAGTATGTGTTCTATTTGGTGAAACAAGATTCATCTAAATGAAACAGAATGAGGACAAACCTTAGTGCACATGATGTAGTCCC
>NW_027692267.1:0-357 GCF_054177405.1 Leptonychotes weddellii | reverse complement strand
TATGTACCAGGCACTATACTAGCCCCTAGAGATGAGTCAGGTCATTCCCTTCAATGTGTTTAAAATCATATGTGTATATGTCGGTTGTGGGGGCTGGGTGGGGAGAGCCATATAAACAGAAAATTGTAATGCATGGAATTATTTACATTGTATAATATTATGATATAATTGCAATATATAATATATTACTATCGCATAGGCACCAATTTACATAAGATCACATAGAAGGGGCTCCTACTAGGGACGCCTGGTGGCTCAGTCATTAAACATCTATCTGCCTTTGGCTCAGGTCATGATTCCAGGGTCCTGGGATGGAGCCCCGCATGGGGCTCCCTGCTCCGCGGGAAGCCTGCTTCT
>NW_027692266.1:0-357 GCF_054177405.1 Leptonychotes weddellii | reverse complement strand
ATCGGGCTCCCTGCTCAGCAGGGAATCTGCTTCTCCCTCTGACCCTTCCCCCTCTCATGTGCTCTCTCTCTCATTCTCTCTCTCTCAAGTAAATAAATAAAATCTTTAAAAATAAATAAATAAATAAACTTCATTAACATTTCAGAGAGTGATGTCAGCACCAGAAAACAAAAATTCAGCATCTATCCTTGGACAAATAAATGTAATTCAGAACCATACACATAGGGGCCCAGGATGAATCTCACTCACCCACGTAGGGGCCCAGGATGAATCTCACTCACCCATGTGCCTGGAAACAGGTAGACAGAGCTCAGTTTGGCTGTGGGCCCTGCAGTGGCCGATGAGCTATCTCTGGGC
>NW_027692265.1:0-357 GCF_054177405.1 Leptonychotes weddellii | reverse complement strand
GATGCTACTGGTGCCTGGTAGGTAGAGGCCAGGGAGGATTTAAATACCCTACAATACACAGGACAGCCACCTACAACAAAGAATTATCCAATCCAAAATGTCAACAGTGGCACTGCTGAGCACCCCCGGTCTATGCTTTTAATGCAATGTATGTAACTATAAAACTGTAAAATCTTGGGGCGCCTGGGTGGCTCCGTCATTAAGCGTCTGCCTTTGGCTCAGGTCATGATCCCAGGGTCCTGGGATCAAGCCTGCAATGGGCTCCCTGTTCAGCGGGGAGCCTGCTTCTCCCTCTCCCACTCCCCCTGCTTGTGTTCCCTCTCTTGCTATGTCTCTCTCTGTCAAATAAATAAAATC
>NW_027692264.1:0-357 GCF_054177405.1 Leptonychotes weddellii | reverse complement strand
TCCACACCCTACTCAAAACCCTCAGAAATGGTTTGTCCTTGCTCTCAGGATGCCAGAAGCTCTCTAAAATGGTTTGCAATAAAGCGACCAAATTAGGAAACTCGGGAGGAGTTGGTTGGGAAGCAGAATCCTTTGTGACAGGCTGACCTCTCCTTTCCCCCCTGCCAAGATGGGGGGGGGGGATTGTGACTGTGCCCCTCCATCCCTGCCTGTCTCCCTGTCCTCCCAGGCGGAGCCAACCTTGCCACGCCTGCTCTCTCGGGCTTCCTTGGTGCAAGACTCCAGGTCTCCAGAGGAAAGAGGCGTCAGGAAGATGTAGGATGCTTTCCTGTTTTCCTTTTATTTCTTTTTAAAAAA
>NW_027692263.1:0-357 GCF_054177405.1 Leptonychotes weddellii | reverse complement strand
GTGATTCTTTTAAGCTACAAGTTCACGTTCATCATAAAAAGGCCTTGCATTTATGTCCCTACAGGGCAATAATAAAACTAATCCACCCTCCAGTAAACTTAGCCAATGATTAATCAATGGCAGATAAAGTCATCATAAACTGGAGAGAATGAGGATTTAAAAAAAAAAAGCAACAAGTTGTAATGCCGTCTTACTCTGTGGTCAAAAGAGAAGGCATTTATTGAGGAGACTGCCACGAGGAATTATTAATGACTGGCAGCTGGAGTGAGCTGCCCATGGGCTCACAGTAGGAACTGAACAGAGCTGGGCAAGGATGGGTGACATTTTTAACACACCCACATTCATTCTTGGCAATTC
>NW_027692262.1:0-6815 GCF_054177405.1 Leptonychotes weddellii | reverse complement strand
ATGAGAGAGTTGTTGCTCTTCTTTTCTTCAATCTCCTGTTGAGTTTGTAGGTGTTCAGAATGGTTTGATCCCTATCCAGGTGAATTCCTGAGAGGAGACGAAATCCAGGTCTCCTACTCCTCCGCCATCTTGCTCCAACATCAGCAATGTATTTTTTAAATATAATTTCCTTGTTCACAAATGACATGAATACCCTTCCATAGCTTACTTTTTTCTCCCAAATTTAGTATACAAAAATGTACATGGGTGATATCTGTTGCACAATAGCACATTAATTATATTAAATGCTCTTTGTGAAGTCATGCACAGAACTATAAATAGCTCGGAGGACCACAGAGGAAGGGAGGGAAAACTGAATGGCAAGAAATCAGAAAGGGAAACAAACCGTGAGAGACTCTGGACTCCGGGAAACAAACTGAAGGTTACGGAAGGGAGGGGGCGGGGGGATGGGGTAAATGGGTGACAGGTATTAAGGAGGATATGTGTTGTGATGAGCACTGGGTGTTGTATGCAACTGATGAATCTTTGAACACTACATCAAAAACAAATGATGTACTATATGTTGGCTAATTGAACATAATAAAACAAAACAAAACAAAAAAATGTTCAAATTCATGGTTAATACTTATTTCAACATAAACTGTATTTAGAACACTTGAGTAGTAAATTTATAACATAACAATGCAATTGAACTATGGACCTATATATAGAAAAAAAGAAAGTTTTATAGTTCTGTGCATGACGTCATGAAACAAAAATTCTTTTAACTTCTATCTTAAAAAACAAAAATCTTCTAAGCCTCTTATCCTCATTTAGCTACTGCTTCTCTCTCACTTTTTATTTTCACTTTATGGCATATTTCTTATTTATATATATTGAAGCAAACTATCTTTACCTCCAAATCTTCAATCCACTCTTTATTCTTTTCCAACCAGGATTCTGCCTCCACCTAAAAAAGCTGCTGTTCTCAAGGCTACGGATGACAAAGTGGAAACAACACGCACCTGCCTGACCACATAGTCCTGCACTTTACTTAGCAGCATATAGCAGTTAAGTCCTTCTGGAAACATTCTTTTCTCTTGGAGACCGTGTTTCCTCAGTTGATCACAAATGCTTCTCCTCAGCCTCACTGACAACTTTTCTATCTATCCCCTATACTTCATGTTCTCTGGGCCTAATCTCATGCTCTTTTGTATTATTTCTCTTTACAGTCCATGTGATCACTTCCACTAATGTAGCTTCAAATCCATCTTCTTGCTGAAGATGCCTAGACATATATGTCTCACCCAGTCTTCATCTCTAAGCTCCTGAGTAGACATATCCAAATCATCCCCCATCCCTGTCTTACCATCAAATACCTAAGAGACATCTACTACTGGCTTTATCTTGTGTTTTCTATTGCTTGTGTCACCATATGTCCTGATATGTGCCTAATGACCCAGAATAATTATTAATAATGCCCCTTTCACACTGAAAAGTGCCCCAGTGGATGGTAACTTATATGGTCACCCTAATCACTGTTTCCCTATGATCCTTTTTATAGACAGCATACAATGAGAGCTTCTTTAAGTGTAAATCAGATCATTTCACTACCCTACATTAAACCCTTCAATGAGTCTATAGTGCCTACAACAAAATTGGTCCTCTATCCCAGGGGTTCTAAAGCACCTCCTGATTTGAGTCCTGACTACATATCCAACCTCATCTCATGCTTTCCTTCCTTTGCTCACTGCCACCAGGCACCATTGTCCTCAGTTTCTGTACTCACTGAGCTGTTTCCTCCCATGTGGCCCTCTGCACAGGCCTTTTGGTGGTATGCTTTTCTAACACGACTGGTTTTTCACCACTTAGGTCTCAGTACAAATGCTACCTTCTCAGAGAAGTCTTTCTTGACCTCCTTCCCTAAAATAGGATGCCATTTACCTTTTTCCATTTAATCTCAGCCATTTATAATTATCTTTATAGTGCTTATCATAATCTGTGTTTGTGTTATTTAATTTTCCTTAGTTGGTCTTTCATCAAGATATAATATCCAGGAGAACTAGGTCATTGTATCCCCAAGCCAAATGCAGTGTCTAGAACAGAGTTTCTGTGAATGAAAAAATAAAGAAAGGAAAGTACCAAGCCAGATGGGGAAGGGTCAAAAGACACTTCACAGGAAATAGCCCAGACAAGCTCAATAGGTCCAGACAACTTATCCAGGTGGACACAAACAGAAAGACATTCCTATCGGACAGAATAGTGTGCACAAGGAAGAGAGGCATGAGAATTTGAGGAACAGGGAGTGCAAAGATATGGCTGGAGTGACACTATTTTAGAAGAACAATAAGCTGGAGCAAAACTATAGATGTCTTTGTATGCCCAGTTAAGCATCTGGACTTCATCTTATCAGTATGGAATATTGCTAAAGAATTTTACTTGTGTTCTGAAAATTAAAGTCAAAATTAACCTTTAATCACCAAGCCCTCCACCAAAAAAAAAAAAAAAAAAAGAGAGAGAGAGAGAAAGAAAGAAAGGAAAAAGAAAGAAAGAAAAGAAAAGAAAAGAAAAGAAAATCACTAACCAAAGAACAAAAACTGGATGGCTGTTGACACTACCTGACTTTCAGACTTACTATAAAGATAGAGTAATCAACGGAGTGTGTTCATTTCATTACTTAGTGAAAGAATAGAAGGACAATGGAACACAAGAGAGGGCCCAGAAATAGACCCATATGAATACAGTCAACTGATCTTTGACAAAGGGACAAAAGCAATTCAATGGAGAAATGGTAGTGCTTTCAACAAAAGGTGCTAGAACAACTGGACATCCACAAGCAAAAACAGAAATAAAACTAGTCAAAGTCTTTTCAGATTTCACAAAATTAACTACACATGGACCATATGCCTAAATGTAAGTTGTACAACTGTAAAACTCATAGAATATAATGAAGGAGAAAATCGAGGTGACCTTAGGTTTGGTGATGACTTTTTAGATACAATACCAAAAGCACAATCTCTGAAAGAAAAAAAATCAGGACTTCAATAAAAATAAAAACTTCATATCTGCAAAAGACATGGTTAAGGGAATGCAAAGATAAACCAGAGGCTGGGAGAAAATTCTTGCAAAACACATATCTGGTAAAGGACTGTTATTCAAAATGTACAAAGAGCTCTTAAAACTCAACAATAAGAAAACAAACAGTACAATGAAAAAGTGGGCCAAAGACTACTTAACAGATGTCTCACCAAAGAAGCAAAACAGATGTGAAATAGCATTTGAAAGTATTAGTGAAATGTACATGAAAACAAAGCACTACTGCTATCCACCTATTAGAGTGGCCAGATCCAAACACTGACACCAAATGCTGGTGAAAATGTGGATCAAGAATTCTCATTCAATGTTGGTGGGGATGCAAAAGGATGCAGCTACTTTGGAAGATAGCTTGGAAGTTTGTTGCAAAACTGAACATAGTCTTACCATGTTACCAGTTACCATTAGTAACTGCACTCCTTGGTATTTACCCAAAAGAGTTGAAAACTTATATTCACACAAAAACCTGCAAATAAATTTTTATGTTAGCTTTATTCATAATTGCCAAAACTTGTTGGCAGCCAAAATGTCCTTCAATATGCAGATGGATAAACAAATTGTAGTACATCCATATAACAGATTATTCAACAGTAAAAATAAATGAACTATCAAACCATGAAAAGATAAGAAGCAAACTTTAATACATATTGGCAAGTGAAAAAAGCCAGTCTGAAAAGCCTAAATGGTGTTTGATTCCAACTATATGACATTACTGAAAAGGCAAAAGTATGAGAATAAAAAAAAATTAGTGTTTCAGAGAGAAAGAGGGAAAGATAAATAGGTGGAGCACAGAGGATTTTTAGAACATTTTTAAAAAAGATTTTATTTGTCAGAGAGAGAGAGAGCAATACAGAGCACAAGCAGGGGGAGCGGCAGGCAGAGGGAGAAGCAGGCTCTCCGCTGAGCAGGGACACCCGTCCCCATGCGGGACTCAATCCCAGGACCAGGAATCATGCCCTGAGCTGAAGGCAGATGCTTAACTGACTGAGCCACCCAGGTGTCCTGGATTTTTAGAACATTTTATGGATTAGGGATTAGGGTTTTTAGGGTTTTTAACATTGTAAATGGTGGATACATGACATTATACATTTGTCAAAACCTATAACTGTGTAACTATAAAACACAAATAGGTGATGGGGATTAAGGAAGGCACTTGTGGATGAGCACCATGTGTTGTAGGGAATTGTTGAATCACTATATGGTACACCCGAAACTAATATAACACTGTATGTTAACTGGAATTCAAATAAAAAGTTAAAAGTAAAACACAAAGAGTGAATCTTAATGTAAATAAACTATAGACTTTGGGTAATAATAATATATCACTATTTTGTTCATCAATTGTAAGAAATTTACTGTACTAATACAAGGTGTTAATAATGGTGGAAACTGGGCAGGGGGGAAGGATATGGGAGCTCAGTAAAAACAAAAAACTGCTCAGGTTTTGCTGTAAACCTCAAATTGCTCTTAAAAAATAAGTCTATTACTTTTTTTTAAGTCACTAATAATAGTCCTCATTTCATAATTCTTGTATTCAGATCCAAATGTTGATTTTTTTTTCCCCGCTGTATTATTCTATCATTATTTTCTTTGCCCAAGTTTCATTAGCTAGAGTAAGATACCTTTAAGGAAAGATATGTTGATTTTGCTTTTCTTGCACCCCCAAATACCTATTAAAAGTCCTGAGGAGCTGACTGCATGGAGTTAAGACCTAAGCCATAATTTAACAATAATGAAAATTTGAAATAAGCTCATTTTCTCCTTGGATACAAAGGCATTTTAGCCTTATGCTGGATGAAACTTTTGAGTTATCCAATATCCAGTGAACATTTATTCCAGGTCATTGAAGCTGAATATCCAGAGGACTTACTGAATTAATTTGTGCAGGAATGATATTTTTAAGAGAGCCCATTGTAAATTCTAAGTCATAAGGATTATCTTGGCACTGCAGACAAAAAAATTCAATGATATCGTGAATGCAGCATTTAATTCCTAAAAGGATGAGCAGAATGCCTTTGTCTTCTTATGTTTTCTGTGTATCAGCATACTATAGGAAATTCTTAAATAAACCACATTCAGGAACTGAACAGAGATCCCTAGGCCAGAGGTACTTTCAGAGGTCATTTGGTTCATCTTCCACATTTCCATTGCTATTAAAATCACCAATGCATATTAAATCTAGACCATGTACACCTTTCTTGTGGTTGAGAGGATCATGTGACTAAAGTTTAGCCAATGGATTATGAAGAAAAGTGATATGGGATTCCTCTAGGTTTGACCTATTAAATTCTCATATGAGAATTTCCTTATCTGCACAGTGTTTCCTTATCTGCATGGTGGAATAAAGGGTTCCTAATTATACAGAACTGATATAGCAATAGAGTGAGAGGAGGCTGGACTTCAGGGTCCAACATCCTGAAGGGAAGGCAAGCTCTTTAATATAAGTCTGAGAGCCTGGAAATTATGTTCTTTAAGTGGCACTGGGTGAAAGGAGGAGTATCCCAGGAGAAAGTCAAGCAAAAATCAGTGACTCAGAAGATCCTCTGGAGACTTTTGAGAAAGGAAAAAAAAATTAAAGCCAATATTTGCCAAAGAAACCAAGACTCTAAAAAGTATGGAAGTACAGAACCTGCACTTAAGGAATTTACTGATTCTTAAGCTGTAATATAAGAAGCTAAGAAGGTTAGCAGAAAATAGTGAAAAGCAGAAGAGTCAAAAAATTGAAGTATCTCAGTTGGAAGCCTTGGTGGAATTTATCCTAGCAGTCAGGGTAAACTGGAAAACCAGACCTAAAAGCAAGGCTCATGAATGCTCAGGCATCTACTGGATTTAAATGATCTGCTTCTACTCTATCCACTTGTCAGAGGATAGGCTGAACTATACCTGAAGAAAGATGACATCATCTACAGTCTTTTAAATTTTTGATACACAGTAACTGGCTTTTACTTTAACACTATGAGACCAAAAATTAATCAAATAGACAAACCGACAAAAACAAAAACAGACCAATAAAAAGCCAACAATGGGGATATAGCAATGGACAATATACCAAAAAATATAGTATAACCTTAGCCCTAACCCTAATAATATAGTCAAGAAAATAGATAAGATGGGGAATTCACTAGAGGACTGAAGTATATCAAAACAAATCAAATGGAATTTCTAAAACTGATGGATAAAAAATGAAATTAAAAACTTAGTAGGTTGGGCAAAGCTGAAGATAGGATTGATGAACTGAAAGATAGGCAAGTAGAATAAACTCTATATGAACATACACTTAAAAGGAAGACACCAGAAACCTAAGGATCACAATGAAAATATCTAACATGCATCTAATTAGGGGCCAGATGGGGAGGACAGAAAGAATGGGACAGAAGAAATGTATGAGGGAATGGACGAGAGTTTTCCAAAACAGATGAAAAATATGACAGATTTAAGAAGTGCTATGAATTTCATTGTAATATTTTCCTATTGCTGCTATAACTAATTACCATAAAACCAATGGCTTAAAACAACTCACATTTATCATCTCATAATTCGGCAGGCTGGAAGTCCAGGTGGGTTCACTTGGTTTCTCTGCTTAGTCTCACAAGGCTGAAATCCAGGTGTTGGCCAGCCTGAGCTCTTATCTAAGTTCATTAAGTTGTCCGTAGAACTCAGTCCCTTGTGGCTGTAGAGCTGAGGTCTCCAGTTCCTGTGGCTATCAGCTGGGATTCTCTCACAACTCTTTATTTTTTTTATTC
>NW_027692261.1:0-357 GCF_054177405.1 Leptonychotes weddellii | reverse complement strand
CAGAATTTACTGAGCCTTTCTGTACTTTACTTTCTGTTACTCTGCAAAATAGGAGTAACAGGAATGTTGGGAATGTTGGATGACTTGATAGAGCTCAAGTTTTTAGAGCACTGCCTGAGGTAGAGAGTGAACGTTCTAGGAATGGTAGCTATTGTTGTCATTATTATCATTACTGTGATTTGTACGATTCTTTTTTTTTTAATTTTATTTTATTATGTTATGTTAGTCACCATACGATACATCATTAGTTTTTGATGTGGTGATCATTTTTTTCGTATAACACCCAGTGCTCCATGCTGTATGTGCCCTCCTTAATACCCATCACCAGGCTAACCCATCCCCCACCCCCCTCCCCTC
>NW_027692260.1:0-357 GCF_054177405.1 Leptonychotes weddellii | reverse complement strand
ATGTTTGAAAATCAAATACCCAGTTTTCTCTTTGACTATTGCAGTCCAAGTAAATGGTCCTGTGGACCTCCCCTCCCCCTGCCATCTAATGGAGTGGCCCAGCTGAGAGCCGCGGCCACTTCCACACCCTCCCTCTGACTGTCCCCAGCTTGGTGCTTGCTCCCTCCCTGAGCAGAGATGCCAGGCTGGCGACAGAACATGGCAGGATTGTTCCAGAATGTTTCTCTTCTTAAAACCTTCCATTAGAGTGATGCAGTGCGGGGATTTTCATTCACCACTTAATACCAAGTCTGAGTGGCAATTACAGAACAATGAAGACAGATCAAAACCTGTCAGTAGACATACATTTTAGTGGGG
>NW_027692259.1:0-357 GCF_054177405.1 Leptonychotes weddellii | reverse complement strand
GTCTATTATATTAAAAAGAATGAGAAATGCCAAGACAGGGTTTTGTAAAAATCCTGTGTATTTTAGATGTTTTACATTTAACCATTACACGTATGTGATAAATGACATATGTATGGAAGATTTCACGCATTCTACTGTATTTCTGAGATGTGGGGCTATTTTCTACATCTCTCCCCAGGGGGCCATTTCCAGCTGAAGAAATACATACCTGCCCCTCCCAACCTATCTCACACACACGCACACGCACACACACACAGTTTTAGCAAGGTGAGATGTCAGTATCTTCCAGTTTCTTAAGGGCTCCAGCCTGTAGAGCTCCCAACAGCCTGTAGGTTTTCAAATAAAAATCCTCCAACC
>NW_027692258.1:0-357 GCF_054177405.1 Leptonychotes weddellii | reverse complement strand
CCATGATGTCACCAGTCCATTAGGAGGAAAGTAATACACGACCCTGTTAACATAGTGACCCGACAGCAGAGGCCTGGGAGTGCCCCAGTCGGCAGGTCCCATGGTGACAGCAAGGGCCCTTCGCCCAATACCTACTGCTGCCTTTGACTCCCCACCAACCCCTCCCCAAGCACTACTAGCACGTTTGGGGACCCCTGATCGTACATTCCTTCAGCAGACACTCACGGGGCATCCTTCTGACCTCACACTGACTGAGCCAGGTCCAGGGGGTACAACCAGTTATTCCAAGCGGGCAGAAGAAAGAATAAAATCAGAGATCACACACATAAGCACACCCATGTACACTTTTTTTTTTTT
>NW_027692257.1:0-357 GCF_054177405.1 Leptonychotes weddellii | reverse complement strand
TTTTCATCATTCCAAACTGAAATTCTGTACCCGTTAAAACAATAACTCACCATTCCCTCCTGCCCCCAGCCCATGGCATCCACCATTCTACTTTCTGTCTCTGTGACTTTGACTACTCTAGGTACCTCATGTAAGTAGAATCATATATTTGTCTCTGTGCACACCAGAGTTTTGTTTTTGTTTTTGTTTTTTTTACAGATTTTTTATTTATTTTTTGACAGAGAGAGAGACAGCGAGAGAGGGAACACAAGCAGGGGGAGTGGGAGAGGGAGAAACAGGCTCTCCGCGGAGCAGGGAGCCCGACACGGGGCTTGATCCCAGGACCCTGAGATCATGACCTGAGCCGAAGGCAGATGT
>NW_027692256.1:0-357 GCF_054177405.1 Leptonychotes weddellii | reverse complement strand
ATCCTGCCCCTGCCTCTCCCTGCTGGCCCCGGGGCTGAGGGCAAGGGCGCTGGTGTGCCGCAGCTCCTCATCCTTTCTTCTTCCACCAGAGGCTCCTTTCTCACCAAGAAGCAGGATCAGGCAGCCCGGAAGATCATGAGGTTCCTGCGGCGCTGCAGACACAGGTGCTCCCTTCCTGGGCTGGGTCCCCCAGGGCACCTGCACACCCCCCGCCCCAGCCTCGCGGCGGCCCCATCAGCTAGTCTCCTGACTCCGTCCCCGTCTCTCTGCAGGATGAGGGAACTGAAGCAGAACCAGGAGCTGGAAGGGCTCCCCCAGCCCGGACTGGCCACCTGACCTGCGCCCCGCTTTCCTCAC
>NW_027692255.1:0-357 GCF_054177405.1 Leptonychotes weddellii | reverse complement strand
AATTCCATTTCCTGCCCCCTTGCCTCCCACCCACAAGCATGATTGTAGCACCCCAACTACAGAGCCCAGTTGCTTTTTGAGCACACTGTAGTCTTTCAATCTTTCATGCCTCCTCTGTCTGTTCATGCTTCTCCCTGTCTAGGATGCCCTTCCTCACGCTGTCCACCTGGAAAGTCTCTGTTCTTTCATTAAGACCAGGGATCATGCCCCTGGCATCTGGATGTCACTACAGACCCTACTCTTCCCCAGCTTGCCTTCTGTTGCCTTCTTTTCTGTGATTCTCAATAGAATCCTGTCCTTGCTTATTGGTATCCCCTTCCCCACCAATCGCTTGTGAGCAAACCTAGGCCAGGATTT
>NW_027692254.1:0-357 GCF_054177405.1 Leptonychotes weddellii | reverse complement strand
TGGACATCTTGCAGAGGCAGACATTTAACTGACTGAGCCACCCAGGCACTCTATCTCAAGTTTTCTTTATGCATTCATCCACTGATGGACATTTAGGTTGTTTCCGTATCTTGACTATTGTGAATAATGCCACAATAAACATGGAAGTGAAACTATCACTTCAAGATATTGACTTCATTTTCTTTGGATAAATACCCAGAAGCAGGATTGCTGAATCATACAGTAGTTCTATTTTTAATTTTTTGAGGAACCTCCATAGTGTTTGTCATAATGACTGCACCAATTTACATTCCCACCAACAGTGCACAACACTTTTCTCTATATCCTTACCAACATTTATCTTTTGTCTTTTTAATA
>NW_027692253.1:0-357 GCF_054177405.1 Leptonychotes weddellii | reverse complement strand
ACTGAGCCACCCAGGCATTCCGAAAATTATGTATTTTTAAAAAGTTATGTTACAGAACAGTATGTGTAGAATATTTCTATTTTCATAAAATGTAAGGACTGTTATCGAGGTGTTCCCTTTGTTCAGGGGAGTTACTCACTTTTTCCTCTATATACTTTTTTTTTTTTTAAAGATTTTATTTATTTATTTGACAGAGAGACACAGCGAGAGAGGAAACATAAGCAGGGAGAGTGGGAGAGGGAGAAGCAGGCGCCCCGCGGAGCAGGGAGCCC
Source organism: Leptonychotes weddellii (assembly GCF_054177405.1). Taxonomy (NCBI): domain Eukaryota; kingdom Metazoa; phylum Chordata; class Mammalia; order Carnivora; family Phocidae; genus Leptonychotes; species Leptonychotes weddellii. The sequence continues at coordinate 85 of NW_027692253.1, read as the reverse complement.
GATGCGGGGCTCAATCCCAGGACCCTGGGATCATGACCTGAGCCGAAGGCAGACGCTTAACGACTGAGCCACCCAGGCGCCCCTC
>NW_027692252.1:0-357 GCF_054177405.1 Leptonychotes weddellii | reverse complement strand
TTTGCTGTCTCTCTCTCTCTTGTCAAATAAAGAAATAAATAAAATCTTAAAAAAAGATTTTATTTATTTTAGAGAGGTGGGGGAGGGGCAGAGGGAGAGAGAGTCTCAAGCCGACTCTGTGCTGAGTGCACAGCCCAACGCAGGGCTCGATCTCATGACCCTGAGATCATGACCCAAGTTGAAACCAAGAGTTGGATCCTTAACCAACTGCGCCATTCTGGCGCCCCATGGTTTTAAATTTTTTAGAAAAAAAAAAAACAAAACATTACTGCCCAATAGGCATTGGAAGATAGAATGCAAATACAAGGGAGGAATGGAGGGACGAAGGAAGGAGCAAAATTAACAACAACAAACACA
>NW_027692251.1:0-6815 GCF_054177405.1 Leptonychotes weddellii | reverse complement strand
GGTTAGCCCGGTGATGGGTATTAAGGAGGGCACGTACTGCATGGAGCACTGGGTGTTATATGAAAACAATGGATCGTGGATCACTACATCAAAAACTAATGATGTATTGTATGGTGACTAACGTAATATAATAAAATTAAAAACTACAAAAAAAAAAGATTCTGGTTTTTTGTTTGTGTCTTTTTTTTTCTTTGTTCATTTGTTTTGTTTCTTAAATTCCACATATGGGTGAAATCATATGGTATTTGTCTTTCTCTGACTGACTTATTGCACTTAGCATTATACCCTCTAGATCCATTCATGTTGTTGCAAATGGCAAGATTTCATTCTCCTTTATGACTGAGTAATTTTCCATTCTGTTTCCATTCATCTATGGTTGGACACTTGGGGCTGCTTTCCATATCTTGGCTATTATAAATAATGCTGCAAAAATCATAGGGCACATATATCTTTTCGAGTTAGTTTTTTGTTTTCTTTGGGTAAATACCCAATAGTGGCATTGCTGGATCATATGGTAATTGTATTTTAAATTTTTTGAGGAGCCTCCATACTATTTTCCACAGTGGCTGCTCCAGCTTGCATTCCCACCAATGAGAATCCCTTTTTCTCCACAACTTCACCAATATTTGTTGTTTCTGAAATAACAGCTTTTTGAAGAAAATTATAGAACTCTAATTAAATATTATGTATATTTAAAAATAGTAGGTTCAGTATTGGTGGAGGAAACAATGTGGTATGGAATGACATTCAATAAGGAGATTGAAAAAGGTTATGGTTGGCTTGTGAGAAGTCTTTTTCTTGTGCTAAGGATACTGAATGTTATTTTGAAGGGTAATGGTTATAATGACTCTGTACTCCATGGAAAACAGAGAGGAATAAAATGGTGGCAAGAGAGCCATATATAAGTCTGCTCAAAGACTATTCTGAGTTAAAAAGGTAAGGGACTGAACAATGGCAGTATCTCCTCAAGAAACATTTTTTACACTCCAGTTGAGCGCCATTGCAATTAGACAAGATAGGAAAGACAAAATGAATATATAGATGAAGTGATGATTTAAGTTTGGTATATACTAAATATGAGGGAACTACAGTGCAAAAAAGATGGGATCCCCAGTAGACAGTTTAAATAATAAATCTGGTGCTCTGGAAAGAGTTGGAGATGTGAATATAGATTTGGAAATCATTACATCATATATATGATGTTAAATATCATGGGTTGCTAAAATTATGGAGGAAAATCATTAACAAAGGGAAAGAAGGTAGCCAGTGGTACCAGAAAGCCTGGTGAAGATCTAGCTTCTCTGCCTCTTGAGCTGGGTGATATTTATCAGGCATGGGGCAATACTGATTTATTTCCCTAGCACCACTGAGGTGAATCGGAGGCAATGCCTTAATGTTTTGACATTATGTGTTTTACAAATTCTTTAAACAACAAGAAAAATTTTCTTGATTTTCTTAGCTACATAATTAATAATAATCCATTTTAAGTGACAGAAATTTAAAATCTATTTCAGAGTTCCTGAGAGAATCCCGAACTTCTAGCTCACCTGTATGAAATGTTTAAGTCAACACTACAAATAAGAGTATTTCTCAAGACCAGTAATATATAGGCATTTAGTTATGTTTTAGAAAATAAAACTATTCAATTCCTGATGTTGCAATCCATTGAAAAGGAAATCACCTTTTCCTCCTAAAACATCCTGCTTGACAAGTGAAATCGCCCTTCTCATTCTCAGATGCTTATCTTCTACATCACTGATTGGTTGTTAAGGTTGCCAAGAAATTTCTAATTACACAATACCCACCTGTGGATGAGTGATTAAAATAAAAGTAATGGGGAAAAACAGATGGATGATGAATGGCCATGTGAATATTTATGATGTGACTAGGTCTACAAAGACATATTTTTCAACTCTGCAAACAAAATTCAACAGGGTCAAAGATAAGATTATCCAAGATCATTTAGGCCAGTTTTTTATCCTTCCATTTGCCTAAGCATCCACTACCAATCCTCCCATCCAAGTACTAACCAGGCCCGACCCTGCTTAGCTTCCGAGATCAGACGAGATCGGGCGCGTTCAGGGTGGTATGGCCGTAGACTCCATTACCAATCCTAAATGTCAATCCACCTAAACAGACAAATAAATTAACAGACCAATGTCAAATGGAGTCTTTACCAAATGCTACCACCCATATGGTGGTTCAGATACCTTCAGTTCTACAACACTTTTCTTTACTAGAGAAAAAGGCTGAGGTGAGGGGTGGATGAGATGGAGGAAGAATGTATAAGAATGATAATATAATGTAGTATTTATAGTTATGTGATTCTTCACTGGAACCACCATCCTTTCTGTGACCATCCTTGTAGAAACGTGGCCTTAGCAAAACATTTAGACTCCAATTAAACTTGTCTATTTGACACAGAGATTAAGTCATTGCTTCATAAAATATTCATAATGTGTTTGATATGACCACATATCAATAATAGGTCTGTGATGGGGTAGAAACGAAAAAAGTAATAATACATGGTTTATTTTCTTCAAGAACATGGTGATATAACTGGTAAGAGAAGCGCAAGATCAACTCCAGGCCATGCAAACGTAGTAATCAAGAAAAATGGGTTTTAGGAAGCTTTCTGCCTAGAGGAAAGCAGGATCAAAGAGGATCCCGACAAAGAGTCTTCAGGTTTTTAATTTTATTATTATCTGAAAATCAGAAGCCTCAATTAGATGTACTCCCTACCCAGAACTGCTGTTACACTTTAACTTGAGTAGGCTGGATGGTACATCAATAAATGGAACTTGGAAGAGGTTAGGGTCAAAAAAAGTTTTGAATTTGGAACCTGGATGTTAGGCATGAGAGATAAGGTATGATTTTCTCTTTCTTCCCCAGAATAAAAGGGGATAAAAGTTAGCTAATGCAGGTCTCTGAATTCCTCTGAATTGGTGGTGTTCTTTCTCCTTCTATCATCAATTAGATTGATAAAACCAATTAAGATGGCACTTTTTCGAAAAACAAGGGAGGCACTGGGACATTGCGTCTTTATTTTCTTGTGTCTGTTTTCCTTATCTTCCTAAGTGAAGACATAGTATAATAAAATGAAATAACCTTAGCTGAGTGGATCTGACCTACTTCATTGTGACTATCTGAGCAATCAAACTACCTTGAGTAACCCTTCTGGTCTGAACACCTAGCTCATTGTGATGACCATGGTGAGATTTAAAAGAATATGTTTATATATGACTCTTGCCACATTATTTCAGAAAATTTTATGCATCAGCAGTTGAATCAGTAGACTGGGTAAAGAAAATCTGCCTTGACCAATGTGGACAGGCATCATCCAATCCATGGAAGTCGAGAACAGAATAAAAAGGCAGAGTAAGGGCAAATTCTCTGTCTTCTTGGGCTGGAGCATCCATATTCTGTTCTCAGACAGCAGAGCTCTGGGTTCTTAGGCTTTTGGACTCAGAGTGATTTATATCACTGGCTTTCCTGGTCCACCAGTTGGAGACAACATATTGTGACATATCTTAGCCTCCATAATCAAATGAATCAATTCCCATAATAAATCTCTATTTTATCTATCTATCTATCTGTCTATCTATCTATCTATCTATCTATCTATCTATCTATCTATCCTCCATCTGTCAATCATCTATCATCATTATATATACTATTGTTTCTGTTTCTTTGGAGAACTCTGGCTAATACACATCCCTTACTTCTGCTGCATGTAGGAGAGTAAGCAATTTAGGTACCATTCAGGCAACTTGTTGCAATTCTACCTCTTAACCACTCAGCCTTTAAGCATTCATTAACAGGTAGGACAGTAGAGTACCTTTGCTTCTCTCTACTCATCTACCACTTGAGGGAGAGCATTCACCAGCAGATCCTATGAAGTTCTCTCATATTCCCTAGCTTGACCCATGGAACTCTTGTTCTTTCTCTTCTAGAAGGGCATGTTTTGTCAGTGTCACATTTTCATGCTTCAAAAGTGTCAGAAAACTGTGAAGAATCTGAGATTTTATCTTATTTTCAAACTAACAAGTTAGCCATCTATTTCATGAATGCCAGCAGAAGACACTAGACTCCTGGAGTAGAAGCAAAGCAACTTTATTATTCATGGTAAGCAGTTTAAATCACATGTTCACTTTGGTTTCCATGGTCCCTCCCAGTTCCACTGGGACAACATGGAGTGACCCAGAGAGGTGCTCCGTAAGTAGTGAGTGTGAATCACAGCTCAACAGCCCCAACCTTAAGAAACCTTGATCTTGGGGTGCCTGGGTGGCTCAACCAGTTAAGTGTCTGCCTTCAGCTCAAATCATGATCCTGGGGTCCTGGGATTGAGCTCTGTGTCGGGCTCCTGGCTCAGTGGGAATCCTGTTTCTCCCTCTCCCTCTGCCTGAGACTCAGTCTGCTTATGCTCTCTCTCTCTCTCTCTGTCAAATAAATAAATAAAATCTCTAAAAGAAAAAAAAAACAAAAACAAACCTTGATCTTTTACAGTAGGCTGCAAACAAACCCACCTGATCTTTGCTTCAGACAAAGGTCATTCTTTTTAAATACTAAAAATAGATTAAATAAATTATTTTAAAAATAAGAGACCTTACTTTTATTATATTGGATAGCAAATGAATCTGCCTTCTGCTTTGGAGGGAGACATGGTCTGTATTATCCAAGGCTGTTCACTGTATACGTATCCTTGAAAAGATAGTCTGGAAGAAAAACATATGAGTCTCTATTCCCAAAATGTGCACAGAGACCTTGGAGAATGGTCTACCAATAATATTTGCATATTGTACGCACTGTTTGCTTCTTTCTTTTTTCACTTACTAATCTGTTTTAGAAATCTTACATGGAGTGCGCCATCATTGACTTTTGCAAGAGCAGAGGTAGAATTATCTGGACCCTTAGATTAATCTTTTGCTCCTAGAAACAGTGCTACAATAACTTCTAATATAATTTTTTTATATACGGGGACAAGTCTTATCTGTTGGAAAACTTTGCCAGAAGTGGAATTGCGAGGTCAAAGTTAATGTAATTTCAACTGGAATAAAGACTGGTGAATTGTCTTCCATATGCACTGTACCATTTTGCACGACACTAGTGAGCGAGGCCTGTTGGATCACTGCCTTGTCGACAGAATGTATAGCCCAACTTCGAGACCTGTGCCAAAACAATAGGTGAAAATAGTAGTTTGGGCTTGTATTTGTTTTATGATGAGTGAAATTGAGCATCTTTTCATATGCTTAAATGCCATGTGTATTTATTTACTTGCTAAGTTTTGGTTAAAACCTTTTGTTTATTTTTCCACTGGGTTGCTGTTCTGATTTGTTTCCATTTCTGGTACCTCTCTATACCCAAAGAAAAATAGCTCTTCATGTTGTGATGTTTTCATTTGTCATTGACATTGCTTATGACTTTTTTTCTTTAAATGATGCAGGCACCTTTATTTTTATATAGATGAATTTTAAAATCTTTTCTCTTTTGGCTTCTGGATGTTATCTTTTTCTTAATTTTTCTTTTATATTTTCTATTATTATGTTCAATTAGCCACCATACAGTACATCATGTTTTCGATGTAGTGTTCAATGATTCATTAGTTGCATATAACACCCAGTGCTTATCACCACACGTGCCCTCCTTAATACCCATCACCCAGTTACCCCATCTCTCTACTCCCCTCCCTTCTGTAACCCTCAAATTGTTTCCAGGAGTCCAGAGCCTCTCATGGTTTGTCTCCCTCTCTGATTTCTTCCCTTTCAGTTTTTCCTCGCTTTCCCTATGGTCCTCTGCACCATTCCTTATGAGTTATCTTTAAAAAGGTCACTAACCCAAAGTAAGGAAGAAATTACTCTCTATTGTCTTTCAGACTTTTTATGGTTTTTGCTTACATCTACATTTTGATCAATTTGGTAATTATTTTGATGTACAGTGTGAGGTTCAGTTCCAACTTTTTCCACTTCCAGATGACTATCTAGCTGTTCAAATATCATTTATTACCTCGTTGCTTTTTTGGATGTTGTTTATATCAAGTACTAAATTTCCATGCATACATTGGTTTACTTCTTGTTTTTCTCTTCCATTCCTTCAGTCTAACTATCCAGTTGTGCAACATAAACAAGCACCCATTTACATGATCAAAATTTTTAATCTATTCTAATATCTGGTCATGCTTGCCTTCTCTCTAATTCTGCTTTGGTGCTTTTGCTTTTTAGGGTTTTCTTGACTTATCTTGACTCTTTCTTTTACCATAACCTTTTTAGAGTCAGCTTATTTCCAGGATAAAAGAAAATCTGTTGTTGGTTTTCTTGGAATTGCATTAAACTAGGGAGAATTGATGCTTTTATAAAATGTTGAATTTTCCCATTTAATACATTGCATGTCTATTTTATCCATCAAGTCTCTTTTGTTTCCTTCAGGGATATTTTAATAAGTTATTCTGTTTATTCTATTAAGTTTATTCTGAGTTATTTTATTTTATTCTTTGTTACTACTAAAATGGTATCTTTTATTATGTATCATAAGAGGTCTTTTATTTTTCACATGAAGACCATTGATTTCTGAATATTCATTTTACATTTTGCTGACTTGTTTTATAGGAATATTTTAAATGATTCCTTTGAGTTTTCCAAGTATACGGTAATATTGTCTGCAAATAATGACAGTTTTAGACATATATTTTTCACTACCATTTAGGTAGAAAATTCTACAGATTGTAATTGCACAGGAAAAATTTCAGATTTCTGTGATGTGCATGAATTTGTTCTTTTCTCTATACTCATTAATTTGTCATATTTACTGAGTACCTGCTA
>NW_027692250.1:0-357 GCF_054177405.1 Leptonychotes weddellii | reverse complement strand
ACCTGTCTGGGAGGGAGATGGGGCAGAGGACAGGGGTGCAGGCGTGGCATGGCAGTGCTGGGAAGGTGGCGGGGAGCCCCGGAGGAGAAGGACAGAGTTAGGCAGTGGTTAACACTGCCGTGTGACTCAGTTTGTCTGAGACTCGGTTTACCCACCTGTGAAATGGGGACAATAATAGGTTTTTTTTTTTTTTTTTTTTTAAGATTTTACTTATTTATTTGAGAGAGAGAGCAAGGGAGAGAGAGCATAAGCAGGGGGAGTGGCAGGCAGAAGGAGAGGGAGAAGCAGGCTTCCCGCCAAGCAGGGAGCCCGATGCGGGACTCGATCCCAGGACCCTGGGATCATGACCTGAGCCAA
>NW_027692249.1:0-357 GCF_054177405.1 Leptonychotes weddellii | reverse complement strand
CCACCACCACCACCACCATCATCACCACCATGACCACCACCACCACCACCATCATCACCACCATGACCACCAGCACCACCATCCTCATCATCATCACCAGTACCATCATCACCATCATGACCACCACCACCATCATCATCATCATGACCACCACCACTACCACCATCATCACCACCATGACCACCACCACCACCACCATCATCACCACCATGACCACCATCACCACCACCATCATCATCATCATGACCACCACCACCACCACCATCCTCATCATGACCACTATCACCACTGCCACCACCATGACCACCAGCACCACCACCCTCATCATCATCACCAGTACCATCATCACCATCATGA
>NW_027692248.1:0-357 GCF_054177405.1 Leptonychotes weddellii | reverse complement strand
GCTGCACGTGTGTGAACATGCGCACACGAGTGCACGTGCACACGCATCACTTACTTCAGACCCATGGTCTGTATTCAGTTCTTTCAGTGCTGAGAGCCCTCAGACCTCCGAGTATTTGGCCATGCTATTCCCCCGTTAGGATTTCTTTTCCTCCTCCGCCTGGAGGCCCATCTTTCTGGCTAATCCTTACCTGTCGCTCAAGAATCAGCTGGCTTGATGCTCACCCTTCCTCATAGGCATCCTCACCATCCTCAGGCTGACTCAGCGATGCTGGGTTTTCATCCCACCATTTAGCACTGCAATGGCCGGTTTTCCTCCACATGTCCTCTTCCGTCTGCGGGGCATTGTGAAAGTCAG
>NW_027692247.1:0-357 GCF_054177405.1 Leptonychotes weddellii | reverse complement strand
TCCTAGGATTCAGCTGCCCCAGAAAAAGTTCAGGGCTACATGGTGCAGGTTTCCTTTTGTTTGTCTTGGTAAGTCCAAAAGAAGTTCTTAAATACTGTCCAGAGAGGCCTCAGGGGAATCAGCTTCTACCGACCCCTTCCACCACCCCTTGAAGCTCCTCGCCTTGGCGGGCCAGAGTTCATGTTACTCCCTCTCCCCCAGTTACTGCCACTCCGGCCCCCTCTGGAAGGAGTACCGCTGCCTGGAGGGCCTCCAAAAGGTTCGTCTCTGTGGTAGCCATCATGGTGATCTCCATCCAAGGAGCTGGAGCGCCCAGATTTTGGCACTCTCTGGGAAGGTCCTGGGCCCCCTCGGCCT
>NW_027692246.1:0-357 GCF_054177405.1 Leptonychotes weddellii | reverse complement strand
TTTTTTGCGCTTTTATTCTCCAGCAGCTTTTGTTCTCTGGCAGCTTTTGGTGCCTTTTGGAGGGTCAAGGCAAAGGAAAATGTCTGCACCCAGACCTCTGCCCTAGAGGAAAGCAGCCACAGTCTGCTCCTCTCTGAACCCTCCAGAACACACAGTCTCTTGCTCTGTTAGTGACGCTGAAAACCGCAGCCTCCCACAGGCAGTGCATGCCCCCAGCCATTCTCTCAGCAGTGACCCAGGCCTCTGCTTGTCTCTGCCCTCTGTTCCTTTAAAACTGTGAGCAATCCCAGTCTGGGTGGGTGCAGGCAGCAGTGCAGCTGTGGGTGTGGAGGAGGTTGCAGTGGTGACTGCTGTGAT
>NW_027692245.1:0-357 GCF_054177405.1 Leptonychotes weddellii | reverse complement strand
ATGATGATGATGATGAAGTTAAGTTATAACCTTCTGCCAGAATGAATCATGAGAAATAATGCTTAAGAAGATTTGTAATTATCCTCAAGTGGCTTTTGCTACCATATTGTGGGAAGTATAAAGCTCACGATGGTATATATACGGATAGATACAATGTAAAGAAAGATGTGGCTTTCTGGGGTGGCTCAGTCCGTTAAGCGTCTGCCTTCGGCTCAGGTCATGATCCCAGGGTCTTGGGATCGAGTCCCACATCGGGCTCCCTGCTCGGCGGGAAGCCTGCTTCTCCCTCTCCCACTCCCCCTGCTTGTGCTCTCTCTCTATCAAATAAATAAATAAAATCTTAAAAAAAAAAAAAAA
>NW_027692244.1:0-357 GCF_054177405.1 Leptonychotes weddellii | reverse complement strand
AAAATGTTTCAATGTCTTTATTAAATGCAAATATATATTTATTTCTGTGCTTAAGAAGCATAGGTGATATATTAAAAGTTATATTAGTAACTTCAGCAGCTCTTACAAATAGGATTCAAATATTCAAACTATTAATCCATACTGCACATATAAAAATATAAAACATGAAAATAACCTAGGAGGGGCGGAGCAAGATGGCAGAGGAGTAGGAGACCGGGATTTCGTCTGGTCTCAGGAATTCAGCTGGATAGGGATCAAACCATTCTGAACACCTACAAACTCAACAGGAGATTGAAGAAAAGAATAGCAGCAACTCTCTGAACAGAAAAGCGACCACTTTCTGGAAGGTGGGACATG
>NW_027692243.1:0-357 GCF_054177405.1 Leptonychotes weddellii | reverse complement strand
TTTTATATATAGCCAAACTGACTAAAATTAGAATGGATTTATTTAGGTTAAAATAAGGAAAAAATTTAATGTCAAAAGTACACAGGTGCAAAGTTAGAATTTGATTTTTTTCCCGTTAAAAGGACAAAATTTTCTTAGGTTATTGATCTGCTCTTAAGAAATTGTAAACAGGGGCGCCTGGGTGGCTCAGTTGGTTAAGTGACTGCCTTCGGCTCAGGTCATGATCCTGGAGTCCCGGGATCGAGTCCCGCATCGGGCTCCCTGCTCGGCGGGGAGTCTGCTTCTCCCTCTGACCCTCCTCCCTCTCATGCTCTCTGTCTCTCATTCTCTCTGTCTCAAATAAATAAATAAAATCTT
>NW_027692242.1:0-357 GCF_054177405.1 Leptonychotes weddellii | reverse complement strand
AAAAAATTTTTTTTTTATTGCTTGAGGCCAGAAGGTGTGAATTAGAAAGTGAGAACAGGGCTGGCTTAATGAGCATGTGACCTGTGCTCAGAAAGGCCTTGTACTTGGTTTAAGGTTCTGCTCTTACCATTTTGAAATGCCTTTTCTTTTTTTTTTTTTCCCCTGAAAGGTCTTACATTTATTACTGAACCAACCTACTGGTGCAGAGGCATAGTAACAGAGAAAAATCATTTCCCTGATAAAACATGTCTGTTGGCCAGGTAGGAAGGATGTTTACAGAGTGATAGAACACATGATCTTCATGCAGCTTAATTAAATATGTGGTGCCAATTAGGTGTGTCATCTCATGATGTGTGA
>NW_027692241.1:0-6816 GCF_054177405.1 Leptonychotes weddellii | reverse complement strand
TGATCAGGGACCCCAATACAGGGCTCAATCCCAGGACCCTGGGATCATGACCTGAGCCAAGACAGGTGCTTAATGAGCTGAGTCACCCAAGCACCCCTAGTTACTGGTTCTTAATAGATAAGATTATTACAAAGAGAATACTTACAAGAATGTGATGTACAAGCAAATAGAGTAAGTGTAGTGTTTATTACTACTTTAATAATATGTTTAGAAAAATATTTTTAAAATTTTTTAAAATTTTATTTATTTGAATGGTGGGGAGAGAAAGAGGACGAGCATGGGGGAGGGGTAGAAGGAGAGGGAGAAGCAGACTCCCCGCTGAGCAGGGAACCCTACTTAAGGCTCCATCCCAGGACCCCGAGATCATGACCTGAGCAGAAGGCAGATGCTTAACCTACTGAGCCACCCAGATGCCCCATGTTTAGGAAAATGTTTTGTGTTAGTAATCACCGAGAAAAAATTATAAGTAAATGACTAAACTGTGTATAAGTATACATGCAAGAGATGATGGGTAATGTTACTAGTCAATAGGAGTTCTTTGAAGAGAATTGCTAATTCAACTTTGCTTCTGTGGAAAGTGCTGCTCAAAAGCTAGCTGGTCTGTGTGAGGAATAACTACTATACATTTAAACCAAACCTTTCATAATTGCTAGTATTAATTAAGCACTTGCTGTGTGTCAGACACTGTGCAAAGTGTTTTACATATGTTAATCCCATTTATTTCTCACTAGAAAAAGATTCAATGAAGTAGATCTTACATTCTCACATCAGAGAAGGAACAGAGAAGTTTAGTAATTTGCCAAGTTCATATAGTAGAATAAGAAAAAACTGGTGGTAGTAGCCTTCAGGCTCTTAGGCTCCCAGATCCTACTGTATTAACCACTAGAATACATTGTCCTATCAGAGTGTATCATGTCCCCTTATCAGCTGTAAGAAATCTATCCATATAAACCATAAAGTGCCCCAAACATGATGACACAATATAAAATGCACAATATAAATTTGTGTAACCCAAACTGGATAAAGTAGGACAAATAATCTGGTAAAATAATCTCTATGAAAATTGTGCATGTGTATGCATATGTCCATGAATAAGCAGAAATGACTTTTTTGTTTTAATAAACCTGTTGAAATTAAAAATCTTATATTTTTTAGTTATGTCTTTTCTGAGCTCCCCTATCACCAAAGGTAATCTATAGGGAAACATTGATTGCTTCTTTAAAACAGTTACTAACTTTTACAAAGTACTAATCAGAATTTGGCAGACTAATCATATAGTTTGTGGTGTGTATTTCAATTCAAGTCTCCATATACTAAGATTTTATGGTATGTACAAAATTTCTGCCTGCTAGTGTCAACCTGATCCATAGTTATTTGCCAGGTTACTTTAAAATAGTTGTCATGATTCACTAGAACGAACAATTTGTAACAATTCCCTGTAATATATTCATTTTATTCACTATCATGGAATCAGATTCAGTTTTAAACAATTAAAATATAGTCAGTATATAAAATATAGTCAACAAATAAAATATTCAGTTTATTTGTGTTTATTGGGTGCCTACTAAACAGAGAACTCCCTGCTAAGTGAAAGATGAATCAAAGAGATAATTCTCATATCCATTTTATGCTCTCAGTGGAGGCAATTGCATATATAACTATAATAAAAATCAGTATAGTATATTAGAGTCAGCATGATAGCATAAGAATTTAGATTTTAGAATCAAAAACAAAGAATTCTAGTTTAACATTATGCTGCTTCATATTGATGAGACCCACTTTTCTCATCTATAAAATAGAAATTAAAAACAATTTAAGAGGCTTTTATGAGTATTAAATAATACAAGAGAAATAATAAAATGTTTATTAATATATAATAAATGTATAACTATTCAATAACTACTATAAATTATGTAATATGAACAATATATGAGATAAAAGTTATATTTAAATAAATAAAATAATATTGATTAAGCTATAATCACAGTGCCTGGAGTAAAAGACATATATAAAATCTCTTATCTTTCTCATTTAATTGTTTCTCCTCACTAGAGAAAGAGACAAGTGCCTTCAGATAAAATGACACAGATAAAATGCATCAGAGCTCTATATAGAGATTGCTTTCTGTTGTTTGGGAGTTGGAGGTGGGGGCTAAAGATAGGGAAGTTTTATTAAAGATGTGGTATTTGATGCTCATCTTGGAGTTTGAAGTATCTGGACATGAGTGATGAGCAATGTGCATAAAGGAAACCAGTGTTATATCACAAATAAACTTCAATTTTTGAAAAAGCATTTCAATAATGGAACAGTATTAAGAAGCTTCTCAAACTTTTGAATTTTCATTTTAGATTTGTGTTCTTAAATTTGATAGAAAGCTAAATGAAGAAATTACATTGGCCATAAAGACTTAAGAGGTGGTAAATTAAGGTTTTTTTGAAAATGAAAAATGTGATTGTAATTATTCTGACCTTAAGATCACTGAAAAGCTAATCTACTCTCTCCAGAAAAATTTTTGGAGACTACAGCTAAAAATATGACTAATATATTCATGAAATCAGATGAGTTCAAAGGAAAAACTAATGTAATTAAAAAGAAGTTACTATATACAAATTTTTAAATCATAGATCATGATAATAAAAGATGTGCTTCAATTAATTGCATAAAAAGGGAGCACATATAGTATTTACATTACCAAAATTGGTTCTAGCTTTTACAACAGGATTTTCTTTACAGAAACTTTAAATATCCCTTTTTTAATAAATAAATTTGACTTTTCATAAAACTTATTTGATATATATAAATTTAAAATATATAAATATAAAAAAATATATATATACATATAAAAAATCCATTGCACAACATTAAGAAAATAAAATAACCACCAAAGGATGACATCTTGATTCTTATACACATGCTATCTTAAAGACTGTAGTAGTCACTTGTGAGAATCATTTTTGCCTTTATGTATTCACTTTATGTGTTACTTACTGAAGGACCAAATGAACTGTCCACTGTAGGAACTAGAGCTAATAGATAAACCTTTAAAGAGGCCAATGAGCTCACACTAGGATAAAACTTTCACTTTACTGCTCTATAAAACAGTTCCCTCAATATCTATCAAATTATTCTGAAGTATAATACCTGGGGGGAAAAAATCCAAATCTTTAAAAATAGAAATGGAAACTTTTTTAAAGTAATGAACCATGCTAAAAGTTAACCCACAACCTTGTGATGATTGATATTTCTTTTAGAAGAAAATATAAATCCAAATATACATCATACATTACTTATATATTGCTTGTCATAAGATTTTTAAATTTCTTACCTGAAGTTTTCAGCCAGAACTTCAATAGTACTCATTTGCTATTTGAAAGTTGAATTTAAATAGATGCTACTTCAGTAAACATAATATGGTGAGAAATATGATCTTAAATAAAGAAGAGATTGTACAGATTTGTTTACTCCTAAGGTATTCCACTTCCATTCCATTATTAAGCAGATTAACCTTGTGTTAAAGGTGTTCCCTTCTATTGGTTTTCTGGCAACTATTTGCATTAAATATTGCCTTTGCTATTATGGTCTCCGCAGCCCTTCACCTTCCCTCCTCCCAACCCCCAACCAAGTATGTCTGGATATATCTGAAATAATGACTGGTAATAATTAATAATCATTGATTATTATTAAGAAGTATGGCAAATATCTCCCACACCCATGCAACATAAAATTATTATTATCACTACTAATTATGAAAAGAATTTTTTAATTGATTTCTTTTTTTCCTGATTTGTGTAATGATCAGAGGGGATTATGTTAGTTTACACAGTAGGAGCTACAGCAGAACTGAATTGCTCTGCATATGGAAGAAACATCTCAGAAAAATTCCAGTGTTTCTACTATCTTTGTATTTATTTTTTTTTCAAAGGTACTGCTTTATGTTGGTTCATAACCCTCCCAGGAGCTTCCCTGGCATAATCTGAAATTGGCCCCTGTATTCAGAGGGCAGGGAGAGACCAAAGAAAGAGGCAGTTCACTCCAGATTAGCAGGTGGCAGTTTTAATAAGCAAAAGGAATTTACACATGAAGCTTCTCTTGGGTGGCAGCAAGATGAATGGATCCTTGCACCCACCTGCAAAATCTTAAAAGTTTATAAAGAGGTCTTAACTGAGTTCAATCACATATACCCTGTAGGTTTTCCCAACACCACATAATTATCCCAAGGCAACGTCCTTGGAACAGCAAGTGGAACCCACAGTCCAAAGACAGGGGAGAGGTAAGGATCCTCTGAGTGTCGGGGTCCAGCTCACAGGTCAGCTGAGAATAGGCCGAGAAGATACCCCAGGGGCAGGGGTGCTGGTTTCCTCAGCCAGACGGAGGATGGCCAGTCCTGAGCTCTTCCCTGCAGGAGGGCAGGCTGCGGCAGAACTGCTGTGGGGAGCACTCTTGCTGCCCCCCCTCACTTACTGAGGGTAGGTGATGTCCCAGCAGAGGGAGCCCCTCTGCCCAGGGCAGCGCCCCTCTGGCCAGCCAAAAGCACTCAGAAACTGAGCTCTTCCCTTTTCCTCTTCTCCACATGGTGCTGAGGCTCCCTGCTGAAAGGAAAAAAAAAAAAAATGACCTTCCCTAAACATTCCACCCCTCATGACCGGATGTTACAACCTCACATGCCCTCCTCTTGTGCGATGGCCCTGAACAGGCAGCCAAGGATTTCACTAGCATGGGGTGGCTTGTTTGGCAGCTATTTGGCTGCAGTGGAAGGAAATGCCACAGCAACAATATAGGCACATGTAAGAGAAAACACAGATTAGGACAGTAATTTCCAAAATCAGTGACAACGTTTTCTACAAGAGCCCATGATCTGAACCATTGATTTATCAGTTCCCCTAAGCTGTGGGTCAGATCACTTAGGGCATTCACTTGTGTCCTCATGTGATTTAATAAATATGATACATTAGTAGGCTCATTCATCAGGTAGGAGCAAACAACATTCTGTTCGGATAATGGCACAGATGATTCCTTGTGAGACAGTGATAATGTCTAAGTTCATTTTATTTTGGAGAACAGCTTTTCTCATCAGAGATATTTCGGTGTTCGGCAAGGATAGTCTTTGTTGGTTATCATTTAAGGCTTACTGCATGAATTTAGTAAGGGCTTCTATGTGTGTTAAAATGTCCTATGATGTGTTAAAATGCCGGGACACTGGGTGGCTCAGTCGGTTAAGCGTCTGCCTTTGGCTTAGGTCATGATCCTATCGTACTCCTTGCTCATCGGGGAGCCTGCTTCCCCCTCTGCTTTCCGCCCCCCTGCTAGTGTGCTCTCTCTGTCTCTGACAAATAAATAGATAAAATCTTTAAAAAAAATGTCTTCCAGGCCAATGGAGGGAAGAAAACAGCCAAATTATCATAGCAGTAGAAACAGAATGTTTCCTACTGGTCCTGAAGACAGAGAAGTTGGCAGCTTTAGAAACTTGAACTGGTTGTACATACAATACATGTTGGGCAGGGGATACAGCACTGTCAGGCATGAGAAAATGGACTGGGGGGTCGATAATCCAGATCAAGCCCCACATCTTCTCCTCTCTTTTGATGGTGCATGTTTCATTCCAGGCATTGTGCATTTTAGCAGGTGCAGTTTGCAGCAGGACGATAGGATCTCAGTGGAGATTATTTCCCCCTCTCCTAGGAGTGGGAAGTAACACATCCATCTTGGTGGGATATTCCACTGTAAATTCCAGTAGACAACACCTTTTCCAAGTAGCATACCATATTGATCCACAGTGAGAGTTGGGGCAGTGTCTGTTTCCCATGATTTCCATAACTTTACAGTATCGGGCACTTTGGCAGAGGTCCCTGGTCTGGCATATAGAGCAATAGGCTCTAGTGGTTGATCATTCAAAGGTATTAAAGCTTGGAACAGTATTTTAGTCCACCCAGCTGGTAAACCAGCTGAGGTGGTTTTACCAGTTATCAATTTAATTTGCTGGTTTAATATTTCATTTTCCTTTCCCATCAACCCTGCTGAGTGTGGGTTATAGGGGAGATGGACCCTCCATTTAATGTCATGTGCTATTGCCCATCCTTGCAAATCATGACCTTTGAAATGTAACCACCGATCACTATCCATACATGGTAGTCAGTTTCTCCTATAACTAGTGGTGGCAGCCTGGTTTGCATGGTGGCAGGGGAAATTTTGGGTTAGGCCAGATGCAAACCAAGGCAAATTTAGAACATGCACTCCAAGGGAGAGGGCGATTATGATGAATTTTCCAATCCCTTACCAGATGGGAACTAAAATGGATGGTCTAGATTCATTTGGTAGTCGCCTTTGCTGTTGTTCAGAACACACAGGACATACTCTACTGCATTAACTAAGTCATTGTACCTCAAGAACAGTCTGACTTCCCTGGCAATATGCCATCCTACTCAGGCACTCTGATGAGCCCAATCTGCTCTATCTACGAGAGGGCCAGTAGCTAAGACTTGTACCTGAGCTAAGGCATCAGCTTCTTGATTGCCAGTGCCTTCTGAGCTGGGATGGGGAAAAACTGTGAGGGCTGCCTCAGGCTCTTGCAGACAGACCAAAATGTCTTTTCACACATTTTTCCCCCACAAAGGTTTTTTTTATGATCATCCACACTTTGATTTTCCATTATCCAAGCCATCAAGCTCTCTTTTTTTAATTCTTCTTTAATTTCCTGTTTGACCCATTCATTCTTTAGTAGGATGCTCTTTAGCCTCCATGTATTTGAGTTCTTTCTGACTTTCCTCTTGTGATTGAGTTCTAGTTTCAAAGCACTGTGGTCTGAAAATATGCAGGGAA
>NW_027692240.1:0-357 GCF_054177405.1 Leptonychotes weddellii | reverse complement strand
CTGGGCTTTACCTTTTAACTCTTTGCCAAGCAGATGAGAGCCTCTCTTTACCATTTCCATTTCCTTAATGATCAGCAAGGTTGATCAGTTTGGGGCTGTTCTTCCAAGTGCCACATCGTGACCTTTGACAGGTCTTCCTTTTTCTCGTATTAAGTACTTTTTAAAACCCCCCTGTAAGTAAGGCATTAGCATGGCTTGAAAATGCAGAAGAGGGGCGCCTGGGTGGCTCAGTCGTTAAGCGTCTGCCTTCGGCTCAGGTCACGATCCCAGGGTCCTGGGATCGAGCCCCGCATCGGGCTCCCTGCTCGGCGGGAAGCCTGCTTCTCCCTCTCCCTCTGCCCCTCCCCCCACTCGTAC
>NW_027692239.1:0-357 GCF_054177405.1 Leptonychotes weddellii | reverse complement strand
GCCACGGTGAGGGTGCAGAGCGGCTCCTCACCCTAAAATCTCCCTCCTCCCGTGACCCACAACCCCTGGCAATGCTGATCGGTTGTCTGTCACTCTAGTTTTGTCTTTTCGGGAGTGTCGTATACACAGAACATACAGTCGGTGACCATCTGAGGCCGCCTCTTTCACTCGCGGTGGTGCCTTTGAGACCCATTAACGTTGTCACGTGAATCAGTGCTTGCTTCTTCTTTGCTCCTGGGTAGGGTTCCGCCATACCACAGCTCCTCCATCCAGTCACCATTTGAGGGCCATTCAGGCAGCTTCCAGTTTTTGGTGATTATGAATAAAGTCTCTATAAGTACTCATGTACAGGTTTTT
>NW_027692238.1:0-357 GCF_054177405.1 Leptonychotes weddellii | reverse complement strand
ATACTGTTAAGAAAATAAAGAGATAAGACACAGACTTGGAGGAAATATTTTCAAAGCCTGTATCTGATAGAGGACTTCCACCCAAAACATCCAAATAATTCATAATTTAATACTAAGCCAAACAATTCAAAAAAACTGGGCAAAACATTGTTAAAAAAAGATATACACTGGGGCACCTGGGTGGCTCAGTTGGTTAAGCATCTGCCTTTGGTTCAGGTCCTGATCCCAGAGCCCTGGGATCGAGTCCCATGCTGGGCTCCCTGCTCAGCGGGGAGCCTGCATCTCCCTCTCCCTCTGCCTGCTTCTTCCCCTGATTGTGCACACACTCTCTCTCTCTCCTTCTGTCAAATAAATTTT
>NW_027692237.1:0-357 GCF_054177405.1 Leptonychotes weddellii | reverse complement strand
CCCGGAGGGTTCCACCCTCCGCTTAGCCACCAGAGTGACGTCCCTCAGCAGAGCAGACTTTTAAAAGTTCCGATTTTGTCTCCGCGGCTCTATCACTTGCCAGAAGCGGCCGACGGAGGCCCCTCCCCCGCCGTCTATCCTCCCGAATATCGCCTCGCGTTCACTTCTCCGCACGTCCTACCTTCCAGAAAGTGGTCGCTTTTCTGATGAGAGAGTTGTTGCTCTTCTTTTCTTCGATCTCCTGTTGAGTTTGTGGGTGTTCAGAATGGGTTGATCCCTACCCAGCTCAATTCCTGAGACCAGACGAAATCCAGGTCTCCCCCTCCTCCGCCATCTTCTGGCTTTTTGTTTTTTTAA
>NW_027692236.1:0-357 GCF_054177405.1 Leptonychotes weddellii | reverse complement strand
GAAGACACTTTCCACACACCCAAAATAGTTTACTAATGTATTCTCTCTGCTCATTTTCCCTGCTTCCACTTCCAAGTTTGAGAAAAGTCTTGCCCTCCCTTCCCCCAAAATTCGGTTTTGCTGTTAAAATGGCATGAATGATTTTAGTTGGGAGTAAAAAGGGTAGTAGTGAAAGAGGTACAAATTATCTTCTCACCAACTTTCAGAAACTCCACCAGAGGGCTCATCCCTCCCTACTGAGCTGCCATAGACCCCAAGATTATGTGGTCTACGCTGGCCTTAGAAATCCCCTCATCCAGAATTCTTAATTGCAGGAAACAAACTGAGTGTTGTTGGAATGGGGGGTGGGGTGGGAGG
>NW_027692235.1:0-357 GCF_054177405.1 Leptonychotes weddellii | reverse complement strand
GGCCCCCCCCCCGCTGCCCCCCGCCGCCCCCCGCCAGCCCCTGCGCAGCCCCCTTGCCAGCCTGGCACAGTCCCCCACGGCCCCACGCAGCCCCGCGGGCCCTGACCCGTTCCAGGCCCTCCAGCTATCTTTCCCCTTCCTGGGTGTCGAGTGGGTAGTTGGCAGCAGTGGCCAGCCTGTTTGTCTGCTGAGCTGCGGCCAGAGACTGGCCTAGAGGAGAAGGCACACTGGGCCCCTGGGGTGGCGTTCCCCGTGGCGCTCTGAGTTACAGTGACATTCCGGACTAGGGGAAGAGACCCCGGGACCGTGGTTAGGTGAGGAGAGGGCAAAGTGCAGCCCAAAAAGCTAGAAAGGACA
>NW_027692234.1:0-357 GCF_054177405.1 Leptonychotes weddellii | reverse complement strand
CCTTAGTAGGGGCTGAAGATTAGGAAAAACAGCCGGTCCCCACCCTGATTTCCACAGGCTAGGCTTCTCCCACCAATTCACTTGCTCTCAGCTTACTCTCCCTGATTTGAGAGCAGAAAAATTGCCACCCAGGGAAAAATAACTTGAACAAGAGAGAGTCTTTTTTTTTTTTTCACTTTTTATTTATTTATTTATTTATATATTTATTTATTTATTTATTTATTATTCTTGGTTTTTTTAAATTTTTTATTCTTATGTTATTCCCCATACATTACATCATTAGTTTTAGATGAAGTGTTCCATGATTCATTGTTTGTGCATAACACCCAGTGCTCCATGCAAAATGTGCCCTCCTCA
>NW_027692233.1:0-357 GCF_054177405.1 Leptonychotes weddellii | reverse complement strand
AAAAAAAGATTGTTCACTTATCATGTCTCCAGCGTATGAGCAATTTTGACTTGAGATAAGAAGTATGATTAACCAAAGACAAAGAGAATTAATAGTATCAAAATATTAGATGTAATTTTCATGACAATTACCATCATTTTTGAGCACTTAATAAAAGTAAGGCAATGTATTAAAGATGTTATATATTATATCAATTTGAGTCTCTGCAGGAAGGACATGACACATTCAAACAGGATAATTAAGGAGAGATTAATAAAGAAGTTGTTTAGATGAGGACATGTTTAAGAAACCAATCAAAGATGGTGGAGTACCCTGAGACTATTAATCTCTGAGAGCTGTTAGCACCCCTAGGCCTGA
>NW_027692232.1:0-357 GCF_054177405.1 Leptonychotes weddellii | reverse complement strand
GATACGGGGCTCGATCCCAGGACCCTGGGACCATGACCCGAGCCGAAGGCAGACGCTTAACCGACTGAGCCACCCAGGTGCCCCAGCATTGGACTTTTGATTTCAGCTCAGGTCATGATCTCAGGGTTGTGAGATCAAGCCCCGCATTGGGCTCGCATTGGACGTGGAGCCTATTTAAGATTCTCTGCAAGATGCCTCAGTCGGTTGAGTGTCCCACTCTTGATTTCTGCTGCGCTCATGATCTCGGGGTCATGGGATCAAGCCCTGGTGCTCCATGCTCAGTGCAGAGTCTGTTTAAGACCCTCTCCCTCTGCCCCCCCAAATAAATAAATAAAATAAATCTTAAAAAAAAAAAAA
>NW_027692231.1:0-357 GCF_054177405.1 Leptonychotes weddellii | reverse complement strand
CTCCCCTGCCAGGTCTTGGGTAACACGATGGCAGCTGTTACTGTTTCACGGTCTGTACTTGAGCTGGGAGCCCAGAAGATGCACAGTCAGTGTTTGTGGAGGGAACAAATGGGCACGGGAGGCATCCCGAGCAGGGAGGTCTCGTGAGCAGAGCCTTGCAGGTACAAAAAACTTTCTTTCTTTTTTTTTTTTTTTTAAAGATTTTATTTATTTATTTGACAGAGACACACAGAGAGAGGGAACACAAGCAGGGGGAGTGGGAGAGGGAGAAGCAGGCTTCCCACCGAGCAAGGAGCCTGATTCGGGGCTTGATCCCAGGACCCTGGGACCATGACCTGAGCCGAAGGCAGATGCTTA
>NW_027692230.1:0-6816 GCF_054177405.1 Leptonychotes weddellii | reverse complement strand
GAGAGTTGTTGCTATTCTTTTCTTTGATCTCCTGTTGAGTTTGTAGGTGTTCAGAATGGTTTGATCCCTATCCAGCTGAATTCCTGAGAGGAGACGAAATCCAGGTCTCCTACTCCTCCGCCATCTTGCTCCGCCCCCCCTACAAACTAGACTTTAAAACAAAGACTGTAACAAGAGATAAAGAAGGACAGTTATAATCATAAGGGAGAAAATCCAACAAGAAGATATAATAATTGTAAATATTTATGCACCCAACATGGGAGCACTCAAATATATAAAACAATTAATAGCAAACATAAAGGGACTAATCTATTATAACACAATAATAGTAGGGGACTTTAATCCTCCACTTACACCGATGGACAGATCATCTAAGAGAAAACATGAGGAAACAATGGCTTTGATGACACACTGGACTGGATGGACTTGACAGATATATTCAGAACATTCCCTCCTAAAACAGAATACACATTCTTTCCAAGTACACATGGAATGTTCTCCAGAATAAATCTCATACTGGGTCACAAAATAGTCTTCAACAAATACTAAAAGATTGAAATCATACCATGCACCTTTTCTGACCACAATCCTATGAAACTAAAAGTCAAGCACAAGAAAAAATTTGGAGAGGCCACAAATAATTGGAGGTTAAACAACATCTACTAAACAATTAATGGATCAACCAGTAAAACAAAGAAAAAGAAATACATGGAAACAAATTAAATGAAAACACATGATTCAAAACCTTTGGGATACAGCAAAAGCAGTCTTAATAGGGAAATATATAGCAATTGACAGGCCCATCAAGAAGCAATAACAATCTCAAATAAACAACCTAACCTGACACCAAAAGGAGATAGAAAAAGAACAACAAATGAAGCCTTAAGCCAGCAGAAGAAGGGAAATAATAAAGATCAAAGCAGAAATAAATGATATAGAAACTAAAAAAAGAACGTTTCAACAGGAATTGGTACTTTGAAAAAATTTATAAAATTGATAAATCCCTAGCCAGACATCAAAAAGAAAAGAGAAAGGAACCAAATAAGTAAAGTCACAAATGAGAGAGGAGAAATAACAACCAACAAGACAGAAAAACAAACAACTATAAGAGAACATGATGAAAAACTATACGCCAACAAGTCAGACAATCTGGAGGAAATGGATAAAGTCCTAGAAACTTAAACTACAAAAACAGAAATAAGAAGACATAGAAAACTTGAACAGACTGATAACCAGCAAAGAAATTGAATCAGTAATCAAAAAACTCCTACCAAACAAAAGTCCAGGGCCAGATGGCTTCAGAGGGGAATTCTACCAAACATTTAAAGAAGAGTTAATAGCTATTCTTCTCAAAATATCAAAAAATAGAATAAGAAAGAAAACTTTCCAACTCATTCTATGAGGCCAGAATTAGTCTGATACCAAAACAACATAAAGACTCAATTATAAAAGAGAACTACGGGCCAATATCCTTGATGAACATGGATGCAAAAATTCTCAATAAAATACTAGTAAACCAAGTCCAACAAGACATGTAACTATGAATCACTGAACACTACATCAAAAACTAATGATGTACCAAATGTTGGCTAACTAAACATAATGAATAAAAATGAATACATTTAAAAAATCATTCACCATGATCAAGTGGGATATATTCCTGGGTTGAAGGGTGTTTCAATATTTGCAAATCAATCAATGTGATACACCACATTAATAAAAGAAAGGACAAGAACCATATGATCATTTCAATAGGTGCAGAAAAAGCATTTGACAAAGTACAATATCCATTCATTATAAAAACCCTCAACAAGGTAGGTTTAGAGGGAATACACCTCAACATAATAAAAGACATATATGAAAAACCCACAGCTAATAACATTCTCACTGGGGAAAACCAGATTTTCCTCTACCATCAGGACCAAGAAAAGGATTCCCACTCTCAACAGTATTATTTAACATAGTACTTAAGTCAGACAACAAAATAAATAAAAGCAATCAGACAACAAAAATAAATAAAAGGCATCGAAATCAGCAAGGAAGAAGTCAAACTTTCACTATTTGCAGATGACATGATACTCTATATAGAAAACCCAAAAGACTCCACCAAAAAATAGCTAGAACTGATACATGAATTCAAGTCACAGGATATAAAATCAGTGTACAGAAATCTGTTGCATTTCTATACACCAATAATGAAGCATCAGAAAGAGCAGTTAAGAAAACAGTTCCATTTACAATTTCATCAAAAACAATAACCTACTTAGGAATAAACATAACCAAATAGATGAAAGACCTGTATTCTGAAAACTATAAAACACTGATGAAAGAAATTGAAGATGACACAAAGAAATGGAAATAACATTCCATACTCTTGGATTGGAAGAACAAATATTGTTAAAATGTCTATACTACCCAAAGCGATCTACATATTTAATGCAATCCCTAACAAAATACCAAAGTGTTTTTCACAGAGCTAGAACAAACCTTCCTAAAATTTGTATGCAAATATAAAAGACCCTGAATAGCCAAAGCAACCTGGAAAAAGAAAAGCAAAACTGGAAGCATCACAATTCTGGGCTTCAAGCTCTATTACAAAGCTGTAATCATCAAGACAGTATGGTACTGGCACAAAAACAGACACATACCTCACTAGAACAGAATAGAGAACCCAGAAATGAACCCACAACTATATAGTCAATTAATATTTGACAAATCAGGGAAGAATATCCAATGGGGAAAAGACAGTCTCTTTAACAAATGATGTTGGTAAAACTGGACAGCAACATGTGAAAGAATGAAACTGGACCACTTTCTTACACCATTCACAAAAATAAATTCAAAATGGATGAAAGACTTAAATGTCAGACCTCAAACCATCAAAATCCTAGAGGAGAGCACAGGCAGTAACCTCTTTGACATTGGCCATAACAACTTCTTTATAGATATGTCTCCTGAGGCAAGGGAAACCAAAGCAAAAGTAAACTACTAGGACTTCATCAAAATAAAAAGCTCTGTACAGCAAAGGAAACAATCAACAAAACTAAAATGCAACCTATGGATGGGGAGAAGATATTTGCAAATGACATATATGATTAAGGGTTAGTCTCCAAAATACGTACAGAACTTATAAAACTCAACAGCCAAAAAATGAATAATCTAATTAAATATGTGCAGAAGACACGAATAGACATTTTTCCAAACAAGACAATCTGGAAGTAATGGAACAAGTCCAACAGAAACATGAAAAGTTGCTCAACATCAGTTACCATCTTGGCAATACAACCCAAAACTACAATGAGATATCACCTCACAGGTTTCAGAATGGCTAAAATCAAAAACAGAAGAAACAACAGGTGTTGGTGAGGATGTGGAGAAAGGGGAACCCTCTTACATTGTTGGTAGGAATGCAAATGGTGGGTCACTCTGGAAAACAGTACGCAGGTTCCTTAAAAAGTTAAAAATAGAACTACACTATGTTCCAGCAATCACACTCCTAGGTTTAGCCCAAAGGATACAAAAATACTAATTCAAAGTGATACAAGCACCTGAATGTTTATAGCAGCATTATCTACATTAGTATAGAAACAGCCCCAGTGTCCACTGATTGATGAAAGGATTAAGAAGACACACACACACACACACACACACACACACTGGAATATTACTTGGCCATAAAAAAGAATGAAATCTTGCCATTTGAAATGACATGGATGGGGCTAGAGTATATTACATTAAGTGAAATAAGTCATCCAGAAAATACCATATGATTTCACTCATATGTGGAATTTAAGAAATAAAAAAATGAGCAAACGGGGGAAAAGAGAGAGAGGGCAAATCAAGAAACAGACTTAACTATAGAGAAAAAACGTATGGTTACCAGAGTGGAGGGGGCCAAAGGGATGGGGGAAAGAGGTGATGGGGATTAAGGAGTACATTTGCTATGAAGAGCACTAGGTGTTGTATGGAAGTCTTGAATCACTATATTGCACATCTGAAACTAATATTACACTGTATGTTAAATAACTGGAATTTAAATACACACTTTGAAGGTAAAAAATAAATAAAGGAAAAAGAAAAAAAAGAAGAGGGGCAATTACCATGGTAATCACTCCACCAGTCTTTTACAAAGTAGGATTATGGAAGGCATGCTAGTAGAAAAGCAGAGTAATTGTGACAATATCTGGGAGACTCTGAGCCTGACTGGGCTCTCTGTAACAATTATGAGACTACTTTTTGTTAGTTACCTGAGAAAATATATGTTAAAATACTTACACAAGTTATATGTGCCTGTATCACTTTGAATTAGTATTTTTGTATCCTTTGGGTTAAACCTAGTAGTGTGATTGCTGGAACACAGTATATGTTAAGATTGCTTACACAAGTTTCTTTTACCACCTTTGAGAGCATGGCTAGTGACCTTGAATCACAAAAGGATCAATGTTTGCAGGTTAAATAAGGCCTCTGAATGAGAATGTCAAAGATATACACACTGGTCATATAACTTTAATGATGTTCCTTAATTTTGCTCACAGCCTGTACCTAAGTTTTAACAATGGGACCTCTGCTTGCCTTGAAAATGAGTTTCAGCCTTGTTCAAAAATTCTATTATTTGGCTTGTTATTTTGTTCCATGCAAAAGTTCTGGTCTTTGCAATCTGCAGGCCCCAGACTCCTTGGATCCCCTACATTTATTCCCCAAAGATAATATATGCTCAATTTCGCGTAGCTCTTCCAAATCTTACTTTTTCTTTAATATCTGATTCAAGCTCCATCTACTCCTGAAAACCTTTTTTGTTTAATCTCACCTACTCTAAGAGATTTTTTCCTTGACATTCAGTCCCTAATCATCTTTATCATTGCTTGAATACCTAATATTTTTGTGACTTCTCTTGAATCATGTATCATGTTTTCATTTAATTTTCAGTTCAAATTTTAATGTGTTGTGTCATCTCTGCAACTGGAATGCATGTTCCTTGTGGGGTTATTTTATTTTGTTTCTATCCAAAGGAGCTTCTAATAGTATCATACTTATGATAAAATTTTAATACATACCTTTTGAATACTGATCATCTATTGAATACTGTATAGTTACTCTAAGCACAGGATGTATTTATGCCGCTAGCAAATTCATTGAGAATATTCAGCTACCCTGGTCACACAGAAACTACATTAAGGATTTTGAAATATTACACATGAGAACAACTTATCTCAGTCAAATTCTTGCCATAGCAACAGCTGTTTATTTCACAAAGAATGAGACTGATTTCTATTGAAGGTAATGTAAAGCTGGATGCTTCAGAGTGTTGTGTTTTGTTTTGTTTTGTTTTTTAAAGTGGAGTTATACACACATACATACAACAATAGTCCCATTTAAATAGATTACAAGTGAAAAATTCTTTAGGAATTAGTTGTGTTTAGAACTCATTTTAGAAACATATTTACCCAAAAAGAAGATTACAACCATGATCCAACTTTACCTTAATATCAGTGTTCTCCATATTAAGCCAAGGACAGAAGTCTTTGAATTATCCACTCAACAAAATTGTTTACCAGGGATTTACTTGATCCATTGGATAAAATGAGAGGAAAATTTGGGGGGAAGCTAAAAATTATGCACATTTAATAGGTATCAATACAGCTAAATGTACTAATCCACAGGAATGACCCCTTCTGTAATGTTCAAACACTTGAAAGATTACATTTTAGGCTTTTTATGACAATATCTCATTATAACTATTATTTTTTAACATTTCACTATAGTGTTGTCATGGTTAGTAATTCATCCCCAACTTAAGACCTATATTTATAGACATTTCTAACAGTAATAATATAAATCTTCTCATATGCATAGCATACTCATTGACACTTTTATGGTTTTCCTCTGAGGTATAGTGTAGCCCTAACCACAATTACCATCCTGGTGATTCCTTTCCAAACTCTTATCCAGCTCAATTCAGTAGAAGTCCATTTCTAAAAATTTCAAAGAGTTTAGAAAAAATAAATAGCTCTTATTAGGAAAACTCTGGATGTGTGGCAATTTTTGCAAGGAGTATAGTGTTTTGAATAAGAAATATTATTATTTGTATAATGCCACCTGAAGTGGAATGAACTTATTCTCTTCAGTGAGATGAAATAATATCTGAAGGTCTAAAAAAGGGTACGGGCTACTGATGTCTATGGCATTCTAAAATCACATCAAGTGTTACAATATTATATATATTAGCACTAAATTATCTTACTATCACCTGAGTTTTTAATATCTTTCTCTAGAAAATAAGATTTCCATTCATTGTAAAATTAATAGAAATATTCTCCCAGGTTTGGGCACAACAGAAGTCTACTGGTATTTTGGATACCCAAATGTTTTTGGTGCTGCTGTTTTTGTCAGTCTGCTGATGAATTATTACTTTGGGGAAAAAATGTTTGAAAGAGTATAAATCTATGTCCATTAGTCATTCTGAAATGGAGTTTCTTTGTAGCAGAGGATAGACGATTCAATTCATTGCAATGTTTTTATTGCTTTACTTCCATGTCCGTGCTCTAGATACTCTGGATATAAAAATTAACTAGAAATTGTCATTTATCTATAGGCTATTTAGGAATATTGCAGTATGAAGAAAGAACTATAATATAATATGATGGGTGTCATGATAGAGATATACCTCAAGCAGTAGTAGAGTACTGATAATAGAGATTATAATTCTGGGTAGAGAAAGAGTGACAGAAAGGATTTCTAGAAAGCAAAGCAACAGTTCAGCTAGGTTTAGAATGAGTAAAATTTCCCAGGGAGAAACAATGCTTTTTTTTTTTTTTT
>NW_027692229.1:0-357 GCF_054177405.1 Leptonychotes weddellii | reverse complement strand
CAGGCAGTTGGTTTTGAGGTATGAAGCGAGGAGCCATGATTCCACGGGCAGATATCAAAGGATAAATGGCAGCGGGAGGGTGCCTGGCCGTGGGGATCCTACACCGCCGGTGAGTGACAGCCTCGTGCGCTGTGGATGAGGCACAGACTTGCAGACCGGTAGTGGTGGGGAAAGGACTTTAGGGCAGCCCCCAGGGTGGAAACCCAGAGCGGCGGGGTCGTGCCTGCGAACTGCAGCCCCCGGGGTGGAAACCCGGAATAGCGGGGTCGTGCGCACTCGAACTGGGAACGGCTGGCAGTTTTAGAAGCACAAAGGGCAGAGACGTGCCCCGACCTGGAGGCAGGACTGGGAGCGCTG
>NW_027692228.1:0-357 GCF_054177405.1 Leptonychotes weddellii | reverse complement strand
ATGTGTTTGTTAGAAGAATAAGCCAACATGACCCAGGGTTTGTTCAGGAATACCAGGCTATACGAATTCACTACATCAACAGACTTAAGTGCAAAACCCAAGGAGTTATGTCAAAAAACGCTGAAAAGATATTTGCTAAAATTCAGCAACCTACCCTGATACAAACTCTAAGTGAAAATTGCAGTAGAAGAAAATGACCGAAGTACTAGAAAAACCACCCCTCAGAGGAACAGTGTATATTATGTGAACCAGGAAAATTCTTTTTTTTTTTTTTAATGTTATTTATTTGACAGAGAGAGATAGCGAGAGCAGGAACACAAGCAGGGGGAGTGGGAGAGGGAGAAGCAGGCTTCCCGC
>NW_027692227.1:0-357 GCF_054177405.1 Leptonychotes weddellii | reverse complement strand
ATGCTATTATAAGCCATACATTTTGCTAATAGTCCTGATCCTGTGCTCAAGGGACTAAGTGGGGATTACTGGTAATGACAGAAGAAGATCAACTGTGATCATGGTGTTGACCCCATCCGGGAGGTGTAAGTGTATGATAAAGTTGAAGTCACATATTATAATATGCAGGATATATATGGCATAAAACCACACTCCATCTGGGGAACTGTTCAAAAGAGCTTGGTTTAAGTGGAAACAGGATGTTCTGTAGGGCACCACATTAGGGCTTTAAGCATCAATTCTTGGTATTGAATAAGAATCAAAATTTTCAAATGATAATGATTAGTGTAAGGGTGACTACAACCAGGGTCTGAGTCT
>NW_027692226.1:0-357 GCF_054177405.1 Leptonychotes weddellii | reverse complement strand
TGGACATCTTGCAGAGGCAGACATTTAACTGACTGAGCCACCCAGGCACTCTATCTCAAGTTTTCTTTATGCATTCATCCACTGATGGACATTTAGGTTGTTTCCGTATCTTGACTATTGTGAATAATGCCACAATAAACATGGAAGTGAAACTATCGCTTCAAGATATTGACTTCATTTTCTTTGGATAAATACCCAGAAGCAGGATTGCTGAATCATACAGTAGTTCTATTTTTAATTTTTTGAGGAACCTCCATAGTGTTTGTCATAATGACTGCACCAATTTACATTCCCACCAACAGTGCACAACACTTTTCTCTATATCCTTACCAACATTTATCTTTTGTCTTTTTAATA
>NW_027692225.1:0-357 GCF_054177405.1 Leptonychotes weddellii | reverse complement strand
AAACATATAATTACCTTATGACCCTGCAATTCCACTCCTAGGTATATACCCAACATAATAGAAAACATGTCCATGCAAAAATATGTACACTAAAGTTCATAGCAGCATTATTGGTGATAGTCAAAAAGTAGAAACCCAAAAGTTCATCAGCGATGAAAGGATAAACAAATGTGGTATATCCAAAAGCAGAATGAGGTACCTAACAACACTCAAGAACCTGAAAACATTATGCTAAGTAAAAGAAGCCAAACACAAAAGACCACATATTATATGATTCTATTTATGTGAAATACCCAGAATTGGCAAATCCATAGAGACAGAAAGATTAGTGGTAACCAGGGACTGGAGATATGAAGC
>NW_027692224.1:0-357 GCF_054177405.1 Leptonychotes weddellii | reverse complement strand
ATCACTGACTTCATTTCTCCAAGGACACTCTTCCTGTCCGAGAAACATTAGCCGAGGTGGCAACAAACCTGTGCCCTCCTCTGAGCGACCCGGTCCTCCGGCACACCCCCAAGCCCCACTATTGCCTCGATAGACTCTTGGCGACCTTACTTAATATTTACAGTGCTGCGTGGAATCTGGAGGCCCCGCCGGGAGGAGCGGCGTCTTGGTGACTCCAGCGGCATGCGTGTGTGGACCCCGCCCGGGACCCGGGGCGTGAGACAAGTCCGGGACTGGTCCTGGGCTCCCACTCAGAGCGAGAGTTCTCTAGGTTCTGGTACTAATTAACAGTCCTTTGTTGGAGAAAACAAAGGCATG
>NW_027692223.1:0-357 GCF_054177405.1 Leptonychotes weddellii | reverse complement strand
GACAAACTGGGAAAAATATATGCAAAATATAAGAAACAAAGGGTTAATAGTCTTACTATAACAAACTCTGCAAGTTAAGGGGAGAAAACAAAGAATTTGCACATTCAAATGGCCAATGAACCAGAAAGTTTTTAAAGATCAACTTCACAAATAATCCAAGAAATGCAAATTCAAATAATAACAAGATGCAATTTATCACATAGCAAATTGGCAAAGCCTCTCTAAATCCTATGTTGGTTTGAGTGTCAGAAAAAGAGTCTTGTGGGGTGCCTGGCCAGCTGGGTCGGTGGAGCGTGCGACTCTTGATCTCAGGGTTGTGAGTTAGAGCCCCACGTTGGGTGTAAAGATTACTTAAAA
>NW_027692222.1:0-357 GCF_054177405.1 Leptonychotes weddellii | reverse complement strand
AGAGACTCTTAACCACAGGAAACAGAGTTGCTGGAGGGGGCGGGGGTGGGGGAATAGGATTATGGGGTGATGGACATTAAGGAGGACACATGATGTAATGAGCACTGGGTATTATATAAGACTGATGAATCACTGAACTCTACCTCTGAAACTGATAATACGCTATATATTAATTGAATTGAAATTTTAAAAAAACATTAAGATTTTATTTGAGAGAAAGAGAGCACACAAGAGCTCATGTGTGTGCGTGTGCAAGTGGGGAAGGCAGGGAGGTGGGGGGCAGCAGACTTCACACTGAGCCAAGCCCAATGCAGGACTGGATCCCACAACCCTGAGATCATGACCTGAGCCAAAATC
>NW_027692221.1:0-357 GCF_054177405.1 Leptonychotes weddellii | reverse complement strand
TCTTAGTTACAGAAATATATGTTATAATTAAATTTATATTTTAGAATTTAATTAACATTAAAATTATTTAAAATAAGACAGAAAATGTTTGAAAAAATTTAAATTTCAGTGACTAAAA
Source organism: Leptonychotes weddellii (assembly GCF_054177405.1). Lineage (NCBI taxonomy): Eukaryota > Metazoa > Chordata > Mammalia > Carnivora > Phocidae > Leptonychotes > Leptonychotes weddellii. The sequence goes on along the minus strand of NW_027692221.1, from coordinate 239 downwards.
TATTACTGTAAAAAAAAAGCATCAAAAAGCATCTTTTTGAGGGCACCTGGGTGGCTCAGTTGGTTGGGCGACTGCCTTCGGCTCAGGTCATGATCCTGGAGTCCCTGGATCGAGTCCCGCATCGGGCTCCCTGCTCGGCGGGGAGTCTGCTTCTCCCTCTGACCCTCCCCCCTCTCATGTGTTCTCTCTCATTCTCTCTCTCTCAAATAAATAAATAAAATCTTTAAAAAAAAAAAAAA
>NW_027692220.1:0-357 GCF_054177405.1 Leptonychotes weddellii | reverse complement strand
GTCTATTATATTAAAAAGAATGAGAAATGCCAAGACAGGGTTTTGTAAAAATCCTGTGTATTTTAGATGTTTTACATTTAACCATTACACGTATGTGATAAATGACATATGTATGGAAGATTTCACGCATTCTACTGTATTTCTGAGATGTGGGGCTGTTTTCTACATCTCTCCCCAGGGGGCCATTTCCAGCTGAAGAAATACATACCTGCCCCTCCCAACCTATCTCACACACACGCACACGCACACACACACAGTTTTAGCAAGGTGAGATGTCAGTATCTTCCAGTTTCTTAAGGGCTCCAGCCTGTAGAGCTCCCAACAGCCTGTAGGTTTTCAAATAAAAATCCTCCAACC
>NW_027692219.1:0-6817 GCF_054177405.1 Leptonychotes weddellii | reverse complement strand
ATCAGACCACAGTGCTTTGAAACTAGAACTCAATCACAAGAGGAAAGTCAGAAAGAACTCAAATACATGGAGGCTAAAGAGCATCCTACTAAAGAATGAATGGGTCAACCAGGAAATCAAAGAAGAATTAAAAAAATTCATGAAAACAAATGAAAATGAAAACACAACTGTTCAAAATCTTTGGAATGAAACAAAGGTGGTCCTAAGAGGAAAGTATATAGCAATACAAGCCTTTCTCAAGAAACAAGAATGGTCTCAAATACACAACCTAACCTTACACCTAGAGGAGCTGGAGAAAGAACAGCAAATAAAGCCTAAACCCAGCAGGAGAAGAGAAATAATAAAGATCAGAGCAGAAATCAATGAAATAGAAACCAAAAGAACAGTAGAACAGATCAATGAAACTAGGAGGTGGTTCTTTGAAAGAATTAGTAAGATTGATAAACCCCTGGCCAGACTTATCAAAAAGAAAAGAGAAACTACCAAATAAATAAAATGATGAATGAAAGAGGAGAGATCACAACCAACACCAAAGAAATACAAACAACTATAAGAACATATTATGAGCAACTATATGCCAGCAAATTAGACAATCTGGAAGAAATGGATGCATTCCTAGAGAAGTATAAACTACCAAAACTGAGCCAGGAAGAAATAGAAAACCTGAACCAGTAAGGAAATTGAAGCAGTCATCAAAAATCTCCCAACAAACAAGAAGGGCCAGATGGCTTCCCAGGGGAATTCTACCAAACAATTATTTATTTATTTTTTAAAGATTTTGTTTATTTATTTGACAGAGAGGGAGAGAGATCAGAAGTAGGCAGACAGGCAGGCAGTGAGAGAGGGAGAAGCAGGCTCCCTACTAAGCACAGAGCCCAATGCGGGGCTGCGACCCAGGACACTGGGATCATGACCTGAGCTGAAGGCAGATGCTTAACCAATGAGCCACCCAGGCACCCCTCTACCAAACATTTAAAGAAGAATTAATACCTATTCTTCTGAAACTGTTCCAAAAAATAAAAATGAAAGGAAAACTTCCAAACTCGTTTTATAAGGCCACCATTACTTTGATCCCAAAACTGGACAAAGACCCCATCAAAAAGGAGAACTACCGGCCAATATCCCTGATGAACATGAATGCAAAAATTCTCACCAAAATACTAGCCGATAGGATCCTACAGTACATTAAAAAGATTATTCACCATGACCAAGTGGGATTTATTCCTGGGCTGCAAGTTTGGTTCAACATCTGCAAATCAATCAATGTGATACAATACATTAATAAAAGAAAGAACAAGAACCATATGATCCTCTCAATAGATGCAGAAAAAGCATTTGACAAAGTACAGCATCATTTCTTGATTAAAACTCTTCACAGTGCAGGGATAGAGGGTACATACCTCAATATCATAAAAGCCATCTATGAAAAACCCACAGCAAATATCATTCTCAATGAGGAAAAACTGAGAGCTTTGGCAGGGATGTCCACTTTTACTCTTGCTGTTCAACATAGTACTAGAAGTCCTAGCCTCAGCAATCAGACAACAAAAAGAAATAAAAGTCATCCGAATCAGCAAAGAAGAAGTCAAACTCTCACTCTTTGCAGATGATATGATACTGTATGTAGAAAACCCAAAAGACTCCACCCCAAAACTGCTAGAACTCATACAGGAATGCAGTAAAGTGGCAGGATATAAAATCATTGCACAGAAATCAGTTGCATTTCTATATACCAACAACAAGACAGAAGAAAGAGAAATTCAGGAGTCGATCCTATTTACAATTGCACCCAAAACCATAAGATACCTAGGAATAAATCTAACCAAAGAGGCAAAGGACCTGACTCAGAAAACTATAGAAAACTCATGAAAGAAATTGAGGAAGATAGAAAGAAATGGAAAAACGTTCCATGCTCATGGATTGGAAGAACAAATATTGTGAAAATGTCAATGCTATCTAGAGCAATCTACACATTTAATGCAATCCCTATCAAAATATCATCAACTTTTTTTCTAAGAAATGGAACAAATAATCTTAAAATTTGTATGGAACTAGAAAAGACCCCAAATAGCTGAGGAATGTTGAAAAAGAAAAGCAAAGCTGGTGGCATCACAATTCCGGACTTCAAGCTCTATTACAAAGCTGTCATCATCAAGACAGTATGGTACTGGCACAAAAACAGACACGTTGATCAATGGAACAGAATAGAGAGCCCAGAAATGGACCCTCAAATCTATGGTCAACTAATCTTCGACAAAGCAGTAAAGAATATCCACTGGAAAAAAAGTCTCTTCAACAAATGGTGTTGGGAAAATTGGACAGCCACATGCAGAAGAATGAAACTGGACCATTTCCTTACATCACACACAAAACCAGACTCAAAATGGTGAAAGATCTAAATGTGAGACAGGAATCCATCAAAATCCTAGAGGAGAACACAGGCAGCAACCTCTTCGACCTCAGCCGCAGCAACTTCTTTCTAGACACATTGCCAAAGGCAAGGGAAGCAAGGGCAAAAATGAACTACTGGGACTTCATCAAGATAAAAAGCTTTTGCACAGCAAAGGAAACAGTCAACAAAACCAAAAGACAACGGACAGAATGGGAGAAGATATTTGCAAAGGACATCAGATAAAGGGCTAGTATCCAAAATCTATAAAGAACTTAACTAACTCAATACCCATAGAACAAATAGTCTAATCAAGAAATGGGCAGAAGACATGAACAGACATTTCTGCAAAGAAGACATCTAAACGGCCAGCAGATCCATGAAAAAGTGTTCAACATCACTCGGCATCAGGGAAATCCAATCCAAACCTCAATGAGATACCCCCTCACACCAGTCAGAATGGCTAAAATTAACAAGTCAGGAAATGACAGATGTTGGCGAGGATGCAGAGAAAGGGGAACCCTCTTACACTGTTGGTGGGAATGCAAGCTGGTGCAGCCACTCTGGAAAACAGCATGGAGGTTCCTCAAAAAATTGAAAATAGAGTTACCGTATGACCCAGCAATTGCACTACTGGGTATTTACCCCAAAGATACAAATGTAGGGATCCGAGGGGGTACCTTCACCCCAATGTTTGGCATGTCCACAATAGCCAAACAGTCGAAAGAGCCAAGAAGTCCATCGACAGATGAATGGATAAAGAAGAAGTGGTATATATATACAATGGAATATTATGCAGCCATCAAAAGGAATGAAATCTTGCCATTTGCAATGACGTGGATGGAACTGGAGGGTATTATGTTGAGTGAAATAAATCAATCAGAGAAAGACATGTATCATATGATCTCATTGATATGAAGGATTCTTAATCTCAGGAAACAAACTGAGAGTTGCTGGAGTGGTGGGGGGTGGGCGGGATGGGGTGGCTGGGTGATAGACATTGGAGAGGGTATGTGCTATGGTGAGCACTGTGAATTGTGTAAGACTGTTGAATCACAGACCTGTACCTCTGAAACAAATAATACATTATATGTTAAAAAAAATTAACCATGATTTATTATCTCACAGTTCTGTGGGTCAGTAATTTAAGCAGTGCTCAGTTGAGTAGTCCTTGTTTCACCAGATCTTACTCATGTGGCTACAGTCATCTGAAGCTTGACTAGAGCCTTGATTAGGGAGATCAGCTGGTATGGCTCATCTCAGCTCACATGGTCTCATCCTTCAATAGGCTATCTTGAGTTCCCTCACACAGTATATACTACATTCTAAGAGAATGGAAGTGGAAGCTTCAAGGTCTCTTCTAGTCTGGGAAAATCTATATCACTTCTCATCAAAGCAAGTATAATAAAGCCAGCCTAGATTCGAAGTGGAGAGATAGATTCCATCTGTGTGTGTGAGGAGTGGCAAAATCACACTGCAAAGAAGCACGCATCTAGGAATCAGAAATTCTTACAACCACCTTTGTAAACAATCTTTCACAATGGAGGAATGGTGGGATGATTGAGGAAGGAGGAGGGTGACAACAGATTCAAGATTTAAGGCCAGTGTTTGAGCAATTGCATTAATAAAAATACAATCTCAGCTTTGAAACATGAAGGAGGCACACAGCACAAACTGTGGACAAGCTCATTATGGGACACACACAAATAATTTACTAACTTAGAAACTCTGGTTAGAGGTTTTCTGAAACATAGAAATTGAAGAATTACAACAGAACTCACTATATTTTTGTAAAAATTTTGTACATTTGTACACTGTATATTTTATAAAAAATGATTTTTAAAGTTTCTCTCTAAATTAATCTACATGGTCAGTGCAATTCCAACGAAAATTGTAATAGGATTTTTAGTGAGAGTAGACTAGATAATCCTCAAATAAATGCTGAAGAATAAATGTTCAGGCATAACCAAACTATTATAATGAATAAAAATGGGGAGAAAACCAGCCTTACAATATACTGATTTATTACAAAGGTAATTAAAATATTATCATATTGCTTCAGAGGTAAAGATATTAATGGATAAGAATATGACCTTGGAATAAAACTCACACATATACGAAGACTTAGTATATTATAAAAATGGCATTAGAACTAAATGAGAAAAGGGAAAAAAACATATAGAAGAAATTATAACAGGTAGTTAATATGAGAGGAATTGTGAGTATATTAAACATGTGACAGATACTCAAACATACTAGTAATCAGGGAAATATAAATTAATATAACCAAGAGATACTATGTTTTCCCACTTGACTTGCAAAAATTAAAATGCTTAAAGATACTAAATTTGGCTAGCATAAAGTTGACTTCTCATTCACTTGAGATAGAAGAGTAAATTGGTAATTTATTTTCACAGTAATTGGGCAATCTAGTAAAGTTGAAAATGTATGGACCATATGGAAAAGTTATTTAACTGCTTATATGTCCTTAAGTTTCTGGTGTGTTTTTACAATGAAACATGGCTAAGTATGTTTATTGCTGCATCTTATTTTGCAAAGTGAAAAATTGTAAACTATTCAGTAGGGTTATAAATAAGCTATAGTAAATTTGTATGAAGAAATAATATATAAAGTTAAAATGAATGCAATATAGTAAATGTTTAGATCTCAAGTAACAGTTTTGAGTGGAAAAAGTAACTTTAACAATGATGCTTAGGATAACATTTATATTAATGATAAAAACACACAAATAATATGTTGTTTTTATATACGTTTGTGCTGGAAAACACTGACCATAGATGTAAAGGTACACACTGACTATTTAATAATAATTGCCTCTGGGACAGAAGGGAAATGAGATGAGGAGAAGAAAATTAAAATCTTCAACTAAAGTGTGGTTTATTTCCTTAAAAAAAAACATTTGAAGTGAATATGATACAGTAAAGTTTTTAAAATTCTGGGTGATGTGCAAAAGGATATTTATTATATTATTCTTTTTTTTATTATGTTATGTTAATCACCATACATTACTTCAGTTGTTTTTGATGTAGTGTTCCATGATTCATTGTTTGCCTATAACACCCAGTGCTCCACGCATTATGTGCCCTCTTTAATACCCATCACCCTTACTTGTATGTAGTTAACATAAATTAAAAACATTGACTTGTAGTCATTTAAGCTGCTTTAGCTCTGAAAATAAAAACTGATCCAAGAAAAGTTTGATATTAAGAACAAATATTCATTGGATGTACACCATATTCCACAGCGTGTAAGACGCAATACCTCAGCTAATCTTCAGAATAACCTTATGCGGTGGATGGTGTTTTTGTTACCATTTTATAGGTTAAAAAACTGACTGCCAAGAGATTAGGCCTACTGTCTAAAGTCATAGATCTAGTTATAGAACTGGAATTAGAAGGTACTAGGACTACAAGATCTGGGTATTATGTGAGATTCATTCTTGGACTTTAAGTTCATTGTCCCATGAAAAATAAGTTAGGATATTTTATTATACAAGTTGGAAGGCATGACATGAATGTATTGGCAGAATTTGGGTCCTGTTAGGTAGGGTTTGGCTATTCTAAGTTTGCTTATACAGGGCTACAGATGAGAAGAGTATGGGAATTTGGCAATTAGTCCAGAGGGAGTGTGATATTATTGACAAAGTAGACCTCTCTACTCATAGGAGGGCAGATGGCATGACTCTTGCAGAACCAAATGACAGGCTGCTGTTAACATCAAATATCAGACACAGTCATTAATAGATGGAAATCTATGGCTAAAATAGAGTTACTGGACAGGATAGAAGGAACAGGCAAGATGTTTAGAAACTTTGAAGAGTAAATGTAAAGGAGAGTCACTATTAAGTAAGACAGAAAACTCCATTGTTGGCAAATACACTTTTAATGTTGATGCTATCATTTCCACAGCAAAGATTTTACATTTCCCATGTCTATTACTTGGATGTTGATGACAAAGAGGAAGAATTACAACATAGTTTTGAATTAGGAATGATGTAACTGACTTTTGGAAAAACAAAACAAACGTAAGAGAGAACCTGGGGATTCCCTCTTCATGGAGGGAAAGAATATCCTCCCAAAGCACATCTCTTTGTAACATCTCCCAAAAGTGAATTCTTGGCCAAAAAGATGGGGCATTCAGTCATTGGGATGGTGGGTCTTGAGAAGGACTGTCAAATCACCTCCTCTTAAGTTTTAAATCATTCAGAAAAAGAATTATCAATCACATGTGACTCTGCATATCAGTTTTATGACTTATAAGGCTAAACTGGAAAAATCACATCTTTAAATTGAGATTACTTCTCTAGACATGGGTGGATTCGGCTATCATTGGGCCTTCCTCAAAGGAGAGGACTTTTTAATCTGGCAGAGAGAGGAAAATCTGTGCATGTCAAAGATAAGTCACTCT
>NW_027692218.1:0-357 GCF_054177405.1 Leptonychotes weddellii | reverse complement strand
TCCATTTGGCGTTTTTGTGACGGGCACCACCTAGGCCAAGATGTGGGGCATTGGCGGGTCCCCTGTGACAGGCAGCACGAACACAAGTGGGCAGTGGGAGGGAACGACGGCTATTGCAGAGCAGGTGCGCCCATGGAGCACAGCCTGGGGTCCCCCTCGGTCAGCAATCACACAGCCCTCCTGCTCCCCTTCCGCAAGCTACTCACCTCGTTCTCGCTGAAAACAGTCACACCGAGGCTATTCAAAACCACGATTTCTAGTTGGCTAAACAGAGGGTCGTACGCCTAGCAGTGGCTTCTGGGAATCTGCAGAAGGGAAGAATGAGTTCTATCAATGCAACGATCTGTGTGCAGACCG
>NW_027692217.1:0-357 GCF_054177405.1 Leptonychotes weddellii | reverse complement strand
CCAACTAAGTCAGAGCCTTGTTGATTCTTTTTCCAACGGTGTAAATGAACAAATATCCTGGTTTTAGTTTTGTTTATAAAATGTTTTTTTCCTCGCTACCAGGCTAACTTTCTGCAGATTGGATGAAATCCCTGAGGGCCATGTCCCTGAGCATAATCGCGTTGCTCCTGGGACCTGCTGGGCTACAGACATGACTCCTGTTTCAGTCGGGACTGCTTCCCCTGGTAACCTTCACAAGGGACCTGGCGATGGGGAAGGCAGGAAAATGATCTAGGCTGTGGCATCTCGTCGATTTCCCACAACTACCTTGCAGAGGCCTATGATAAACACAACAATCCTATCGACATGTTAGCACAT
>NW_027692216.1:0-357 GCF_054177405.1 Leptonychotes weddellii | reverse complement strand
ATTTTTTCAGTGACTTTAATTAGTTGTTTCATCTTGGGTACTCACTGTTTCAGCCTCACCATAACTAAGAGAAGAGGAGTGAATAGGGCAAGCCCTGCTGCACTGCTATTCCCTAATATATATTGACTACTCGCTACGTGTAAAACACTGTTCAAAGTGCTTTACATACTCCTCGTGATACCATATGATATTGGTACTCCTACTATTCTCATTTGATGACAAGCTGAAGGACAGACTAAGTAACTTATCCAATGTTCAAAGCTAGTAAGCAGCAGAGCTGGGATTTGAACCCAGTGAGTCTTAACTATACCAGAACTGCTCAAGTTCCCTTGAACTATAAAATTCTAATGCAAAAGC
>NW_027692215.1:0-357 GCF_054177405.1 Leptonychotes weddellii | reverse complement strand
TATCAGCAAATAATTTCAAAGAAGTGTAATATACATACAGAAAAGTGCCCCACAATTAGTTTTTAAAAATTACTCATATTCATGTAATTGGGCAAGTAATAGGATGTAACTAGCATTCTAGAAGCTTCTCTCCTGCTCTCTCCCAGTCACTACCACTCCCCATGAGAGGTAGCCACTATCATGACCTCTAACACCTTTGATCAGTTTGGGCTGTTTCAACGATATATAATGGAATTATACAGTATTTACTCCATGTCTGCTTGCTTGCCCCATATTACATCTCTGAGACCCAACCACGTTTTATGCCTAGTGGTTTGGATTTTTGGATTTCCGTGTAAATGTAATGCAATGTTTTAA
>NW_027692214.1:0-357 GCF_054177405.1 Leptonychotes weddellii | reverse complement strand
TCGGAGGAGGAGACGAACCATGAGAGACTATGGACTCTGAGAAACAAACTGAGGGTTCTAGAGGGGAGGGGGGTGGGGGATGGGTTAGCCTGGTGATGGGTATCAAAGAGGGCACGTTCTGCATGGAGCACTGGGTGTTATACGAAAACAATGAATCATGGAACACTACCTCAAAAACTAATGATGTAATGTATGGTGATTAACATAACATAATAAAAAAAATCAATTTAAAAAAAGGTCAGAAAGGAGAGACGAACAGAGTAGATAAGACCAAAGTATTTAGTAAGATGGTAGAATTTTTAAACATAAATTCATCAGTACATTATGTTCCATGTCAACAAAGAAAATGATCCAATT
>NW_027692213.1:0-357 GCF_054177405.1 Leptonychotes weddellii | reverse complement strand
CACCCCCCTCACCTCTAGAACCCTCAGTTTGTTTCTCAGAGTCCATAGTCTCTCATGAGTCATCTCCCCTTCTGATTTCTCCCCCTTCATTTTTCCCTTCCTGCTATCTTCTTTTTTTTTTCTTTTTTTAACATACAATGTATTATTTGTTTCAGAGGTACAGATCTGTGATTCATCAGTCTTGCACAATTCACTGCATGGACCATAGCACATACCCTCCCCAATGTCTATCAACCAGCCACCCCATCTGTCCCACCCCCCACCACTCCAGCAACCCTCACTTTGTTTCCTGAGATTAAGAATTTCTCATATCAATGAGATCATATGATACATGTCTTTCTCTGATTGACTTATTTC
>NW_027692212.1:0-357 GCF_054177405.1 Leptonychotes weddellii | reverse complement strand
TTTTTTTTTTTTTAATCCGTGATGGCATATGTTTCGATTCTTTGAACTGATTATGAATCTTGCCAGTTCCCTCACTTATAAGTTGAATGAAATCATTTGTATGTGTTTTTATCTTTGTATGGGTTGTGATTTTCTCCTTTTTTAAAAAAATTATATGCATTTTTTTCGGTCATACAGGTCTGTGATTCATCAGTCTTACACAATTCACAGTGCTCACCATAGTACATACTCTCCCCAATGTCCATCACCCAGCCACCCCATCCCTCCCATCCCCCACCCAAACAAACCTCAGTTTGTTTCCTGAGATTAGGAGTCTCTTATGGTTTGTCTCCCTCTCTGGTTTCCTCTTGTTTCATT
>NW_027692211.1:0-357 GCF_054177405.1 Leptonychotes weddellii | reverse complement strand
AATTAAATGACTATGTGGTAAGATTTCTAAGGTCTCTTCCAGTTCTGTCACTGTTTAAATTTTAACAATCAGATATTAATAAGCGTCTCATTCACCAGGCTGGGAATCACTCTGCAACTAAGCAGAGCTTTCTAATAAAGTAGGGTGAAAGACGTCCTTTTTTTTTTTTTTAAAAAGATTTTTTACTTATTTATTTGACAGAGAGAGACACAGCGAGAGAGGGAACACAGGCAGGGGGAGTGGAAGAGGGAGAAGCAGGCTTCCCGCCGAGCAGGGAGCCCGATGTGGGGCTCGATCCCAGGACCCCGGGATCATGACCTGAACCAAAGGCAGACGCTTAAAGACTGAGCCACCCAG
>NW_027692210.1:0-357 GCF_054177405.1 Leptonychotes weddellii | reverse complement strand
TGCAGGCCTAGGGAAAAAAACAAAACAAAACAAACAAACAAACAAAGCAAAACTTGAGCACACAACAGTGCCCTACAGAAAGCAAAAAGGAGGTTGTCACCCCTGGTCTGGCTTTGCAGGGTACAGAAAAGACATACATGCTTAAGAATTCTGCCACTAGGGGCGCCTGGGTGGCTCAGTTGGTTGAGCGACTGCCTTCGGCTCAGGTCATGATCCTGGAGTCCCGGGATCGAGTCCCGCATCGGGCTCCCTGCTCGGCGGGGGGTCTGCTTCTCCCTCTGCCCTCTTCCCTCTCGTGCTCTCTGTCTCTCATTCTCTCTCTCTCAAATAAATAAATAAAATCTTTAAAAAAAAAAA
>NW_027692209.1:0-357 GCF_054177405.1 Leptonychotes weddellii | reverse complement strand
AGCTCCTGCTTACTGCCTATTCACATCCCTGTAAATTCCATCTCAACACTCACCTGTCTTTGCAAATGCCTTGCTTATTTTCCCTTTCTATGTAGATCTTCTCCTGCATCTAAAATCCTACATCTATAACCCACAGAAATGAAATGTGTCCTCAAAAGATCTGCTATTATTTCAGGTTTTCATGTGTGAATGTCTTAACGCACGCTTAAAACTGCAAGCTATTCTTTAAGGAATGGGACCATATTTTTCCATTGTTCTTTCTCTCCTTTAGCACCTTGAGCTTTCTTCAATACATAAAGAATAATTAACCATTAATGTCACTGAAAAATTGTTTAAAAGACAAGCTAGCCAAACCAT
>NW_027692208.1:0-6817 GCF_054177405.1 Leptonychotes weddellii | reverse complement strand
TGCAAGACTGTTGAATCTCAGATCTGTACCTCTGAAACAAATAATGCAATATATGTTAAGAAAAAAAAAAAGATAGCAGGAGGGGGAGAATGAAGGGGGGGAAATCAGAGGGGGAGACGAACCATGAGAGACAATGGACTCTGAAAAACAAACTGAGGGTTCTGGAGGGGAGGGGGGTGGGAGGATGGGTTAGCCTGGTGATAGGTATTAAAGAGGGCACGTTCTGCATGGAGCACTGGGTGTTATGCACAAACAATGAATCATGGAACACTACATCTAAAACTAATGATGTAGTGTATGGTGATTAACATAACAATAAAAAATTTTTTAAAAAAAGGAATTTCCTTGGCTAAAATTCAACTTTTCTATTTTACTTTTTGAAATGTTGACCCTATTTTCAGCCACCTTGTAGCCTATCTCTAAGCAGACTAAGGGTAGATTTTTTGGTTGTTTTTATAATAAAATGGCAACTTTGCCAGCTATACATTAATATTCAAAGCATATGGATTTTCTTGAAAGCAACAGCCATAGAATATCTTTACCGCAGGCTCTCACTAGAAAGCTTTGTCCTGAAATTGCTGCCGTAATCTTAGCTGAAATCATTAAGATTTGAAGAAGATGGGCCAAAGGACATACTCTGTACCTCTCTATGAATTCCAAGTTCTATTCTCAGACCAGATAAAACCAACAGATGAATATTAATCTAAATCTCATTCCTTATTATCCTGAATATATGTTTCATTGAGATTTTGTTGTTGTTATACTCTGGAGTTAATTGGACATGGCTTTATTACAGTTATATAATATAGTTATATAGTTTATATTATAGGGAATGCTATTGAATATTTTATAAAACCATTCCCCAAAACATCATTTCATTGTGAAATATCTATTACATAAGAATCTACTGTATAAATTCCCTTTAGAAGATGAATTAGCACCCTTCCTTTTATTATAAAATAAAATTCATTTGGAGACTCATTGAGTTTTCCTTTTCCTTTTAAGTGATGGGAAGTTTGGAACTAAAATTAATATTCTTTTACAGAAATACAGATTAGTCTAGATTTTTAAGGAACTACATACTTCCTATCACTATGACTTTTATTTAAAATTTTTATTTTAACAAAATATTTCATAAAGGTGTCTCATTATAAGCCATCTATAATCCTATTTGGAAGCAGAAAGTACTAGGAGGCAGTTTAGGTGGTGATAAAAAGTACATGTGTTCAAATTGTGTTCAGATCCTGGCTCCTTTGTGTTCCAGCTGTGTTATTTTGACAGTTCACTTAATCTTTCTGTTGCTCATTTTCTCATCAGTTGAGTGGGAATAATAACAGACAATATCTCATAAGTTTGTTGAGATGATTAAATCAATTAGTATAGTGCCTGGCAAATCATAACTGAAAACAAATGTTAGCTGTTTTCCATAAGCAGGAAGTGTGATAAATTAAATAAGTAGTATTTATCATTATGAAAAGTAAACTGATAAAGAATTGAAATAGTCAAAAATTAAATGTGCATTTTTTTCCACTTCCAAAACCAGAGTACTAGTTATTTGTAGGATTGAGATTTGCCAAGGCAGATACGCAGTAAGTGAGGGTATTTTAGGAGTAATTTTCATTCAACTTTTAATTTATTCAATGTTCCACAACGTTCATGCTCCACATGTTGCTCTGGGCCCTGGTGATTCAGAAATAGAGTCCTAGCCCATTGGAAAATAACATCTAGGTTTAAGAAGGTATCAGGGGAAGAAGGCTAATTTCAAGGGTAAAATAGAATCTATACCACAGAGAATGATAATGTGCAGTAATTACAAAGGAAAGTATTTGAGTTCTAATCTTTAAAATTGATTTGGAACATTCAATTTCAATCAAGATGAAATAATCAGGAACCAAAATTATGCTCTTGACTTAAACAACTAAAAATCTGGACAAAATATAGATAGGTTTCAGATCTTAGACAACAGGCAGCACAGGACTGTGATGTGATCACTAAGAAAAGTGAAACAAATGTCTCCAACTTATTGTGTGGAAGTAGTTTCGAAGTCACAGCCCATGTACAGGATGCCACAGGAGTGTATAGAAAGGGGATCTATTTTTTTTTTCCTGGGAGTAAAAAAAGGTCTTCTTGAGGAAGTGATATTTATTCCAAGACCTAAAAGATTAATTTATTCATTCAAAAAATATTTACTAAGCATCTATCATGTGCATGAATAGTTCTGGGTGTTAAGTGGCAGGCTGAACAAAACACAAGGTAGGTAACTTGGTCTCATGGACTTTATTTCCTGGCAGATGAATAAGAGATAAGCAGGTCAGGGTGGTTAGGGGTGATGGAATGTTCCAGACTGAAGAAAGAGAAGGTTCAATGATCCAGAAGTGAGAGAGAGCCTAGTATGTCTAAGCAATTAAGCATTTAGTTTGATTATAATGGAAATAGAGGGAGTTGACAGATGAGAAGCTAGGATGACGCTAGAGAATGATGCAGGGATCAGAGAATGCAGAGGATTGTGGGTCATGTTAAGAATGATGCTTTATCCCAGCAATAGTGGGAAGCCACTGCTGTTTTTTAAGCAAAGAAGAGATTGAATCAATTTTATATTATTAAAAGATCATCCTGCTCTAAGTGAAGAATGAATTGGAATGGGTAAGTGGCAGGGAGATCAGTTAGGAGGCTAATGCAGATGCCCCAGTGAATAAATGGAGTCTGATTACAGTATGACAGTGGGAAGGAAAGAAGTAGATGAGTGAGATAGATGTCTGGAGAGAGAGAGTAAGGGATGATTTCCCTGTTTGTCTTCAGCAACTGGAAGAATGCTTTAGTCCTTTACTTAAGAGACAATTCTGGAGAAGAAATATATTTGGGGGCGGGCGAGATAAGTTCAGCTTTTGACATATTGCATTTGAGATGCCTATGGAATATCCACGTGGAATTGTCAGGGTAATGAATACACAGATCTAGAGCTCAGGTGCTAGCAAGATACGGGAGGCTTCTGCATGTAAATAATAATAGAAGTCATGGATGTTGGTAAAAGTAGCCCTTTCCCCCACAATGTGCCTGAGCATCTTCTGTTTGTTTTTATTCTTGTTTACTTCTCTTTGTGCTTAGTAGTTGTTTTAAGGTGTTCTACACACATCTATTTCCTTAGTCTTTGATTTCCTCTAGAGCACTTCTACTTCTTCCTTGCTTCTGATATAAACTTTATAAATAGTGCATGCACTGTGAACCTTTTAAATAGAGAAATCAGGAAGAATTATTCCTGTTCCAACGGTGACTGGTAAGGACCCACTTTTCTCTCTAACAGGTATATCATTCCACATTTGAGGCAATAGATTTCTTAGGAATTACAGGAATTTTGAAGGGTTTTTTCCTTCTACCATGATGTGTATCCTGGCAAAATAAATATGCATTCCCTTATTGATTCAGGCAGCCAGGAATGTAGAGCTCTGGGAAATCCCTGAAGTAATGAGCTCTGCAGTGTAAAGACCTATGTGAATCATTTTCAGGCACAAGTTGATTGAGCTTGTCCCCAAATTGGCAATGGCTTTATGGAGCAAACATCTGTGGCCTGGTGGACCTCAAGAAAATAGACATACAGCTGACAATTTTTGAGTTAATAGTGAGGAACAATTGTAGTTCTCTGTGTGTGCATGTCTGTGCGTGTGCATGTGTGTGTGTGTGTAAGATGCATTTCTGCAGAATTCTATTATTCTACTCCAACAGGGAACATGAGTTTTACATTATGGTTGTTTGCCTTTCTGTACATGATTTTGCCTTCAGTCTTTCTCTTGCTGAAGCTGCAGTGCTGGTCTACTCTGATGTTTCTTCAGTGCAGCTGGAGGCATGTCTTTTGGCAAGGTTCTTTGTTTATTATAATCTCTGTGATGTGCAAAAGTAAATTTCTTCTTTAACTTTCTCTTTAAATACTTAGAATTATGAATGTGGTTTTAATTAAGGATTTCAAATAGAAACATTTCCTTTTTCTTAGGACAGTTTTCAGTTAGAATATTTTAGGGGTTTGAGAAATACCAGATCCCCAGTTCACAAAGTGAAAAAAAAAAAAAAACAATCGTCAGTTGCTTTAAGCTGCTATGGTGTGGCTAAGGTTATAGGGCATGAATTTGGGTCACAGTCACAACTAAGTAATGTTTTTGCCCCTATAAATGTCTACAACCTATTGGCAGATTTGGAAAATTTTCCCTACATAATATGGTGAGTGTTTTTGCAATTTATAAACTCATGCCTGTTAGGCTTAGGTCTTAATGCCAGGCCTGGCTTTTCGGATCAGATACTGGCTTTTCTTCTTACAGGCTTATGACCTTGGCAAGTCAATTAGCCTTTGTGAACCTCAGGAGCTTCATATGTATAACTCACATGTTCTGCTCTTACCAGGTACAAAATGAATATTCAAAATTAAATAACTCTATATGCTGTGCTTCCTTTTGATTATTGAATCTATCTATCTATCTATCTATCTATCTATCTATCTATCTATCTATCTTCTATCTATCTATAGACATGCTTGTAATTCCATGGAAATAAGTCTACAGAGCTGTTATAGAACCTGAATAACAATTGTTGCCTCTAGGGGTTGGCTAGAGGTAAGAGGGAGACTTAATCTTTTCACTGTATATCCTTTTGTACCATTGAATTTTTTTCCATGTTCAAGTGTCACTTTTTAAAAACAGCAAAGCAAAATCAATATGAATACAAGCCCCTATCTTGTGAATTGTGAGAAAAATGTTCTATTCTTAGAGTTTGCCTTTTCAGATATTCCTAAGGTTGCCTTGCCAGTCCTAAGTTGTCAATCCTCTTTACTTTCATTAGAAAGTCTACCATGCCAGGAAAGGATTTGTACCCTGCTGTTGTTGCTACTCTCATTATCCCATAGCGTTTCTCCTTTATTCAAGGATAGCTTGTAGGACCCACTAGTTCCTGCCCAGAAACATAACTTTGTTTGCTTCCAGATATGGGCCTCCACCCTTCTTCCCCCACAGTCTCATGGCCTCAGCACAGGCTGTGAGCAGCTGCTCAGGAAGAATACAGAAAGAATGATGAAGTCATAGAATTGCTAGTGTTTTCAGGAGGTCTACTCTTGCAGGAAGCTGTCAGCTCTGTTTTTATGGGTAGGGATTCCACAGATTTCCTGGGTAGATATGGTCCAGTTGAGTCCTTCTCTCTTATGTTGTCAGTATAAAATTTCTCTCAATGACTGAATGAAGATAGAGAGTGTATGTGTGCTCAATGACTGAATGAAGATAGAGAGTGTATGTATCACCATGAAGGTGATAAAGTCAGGTTCTAAAAATATCTGAATAAGCTGCAACTAAATTAGATATAGCAAGATGGACTTAAATAATATATAGCCAAATTATTTATCACTTAATGGGAAGAGATTTTGGAGCATCAGTCTGTATGGAAGAGAAACAGGATTTTAGGTGAAAGTGATGGGCTACCAAAAATGTTAATGGCTTAGGCTGGCTCAATATAAGAAAAGTACCTAGGATGAGAACTACGAGAATTTCTTCTATCAGCTCAGATGCTTTCTGCATCAACATCTTATTATTGAGGAGGACAGTAACAAATTGCATTTGTAGCAGAGTAACAACAATGAAGAAGAACCTGAATCACTGATAATGCTTACTTGTAACTAGCATTTGTTTACCAGTTTCTATGTATCCAACATTCTGTTAAGAGCTTGTATTAGTTTTTGCTGCATAACTGTAGTAGATTAGATTATTGTTTCATAAATATTCATTCCTCCCTCTCCCAAATCCATTAGAAGAATAAATTTGCTTCCCCCCCTCTTGATTTTGGACTTAGGCACATGATTTTCTCTGACCGATGGTCAGCTAGTAGATGTGACAGGCAAAAGCCCAGGTTTTTGCATATGTTTTCTTAGTTTGGCTTGCCCTCTTACACTCCTGCTTGTTACCATGAGATGAAAATGCCTTGGGTAGGTGCTGGTCTGAGGAGGATAGGACTTACTTAGAGCAGATTCATACCCAATCTGCAGCTTTTGGAGCAAATCACAGCCAAGACCAGCATAGACCAGCTGAACTCCAGTCAACTTGTAGACAAGAGAGCTAGAAATAAATGCTTATTGTTGTATGCTATTGAGTTTTGATGTGGTTTGTTATGCAGCATTATTGTGGCAATAGGTGATCAGTATTGTAACAGACAACCTCAAAGTCTCAGTGGCTTACACCAAAAAAATGTTTTCCCCCTCAAAAGGCTATGAATCAGTTGTGGTTCTGCTAGATTTGGCTGAGATAGGTGAGGCTTGGCTTCTGACTGAAGGTTGGGTTGAGGTTTGCTGTGTGTGTTTTCTTATTTTCCTTGGACCAGTGACTCCCTGGGGGCGTATTCTTCATATGGATCATCACAGCACAAGAAAGCAAGCAAACCATGCAAGCATGTTTAAAGGTCTGATGATGTCACTTCTGCTAACATTACATTGGCTAAAGCAAGTCATTTGGCTAAACCCGTTATCACTGAGACAGGGAAGTAGTATGCTCCACCACAGTGGTAGTCCCTGCATACATAGAAAAGAGCATAAATATATACTTCTAACACAGGGAGGGAGGGTATAAAATTTGGGAACAATGATTGTCCAATCGATTCTAGTGATTGATACATAATTTATTTCAATCTTTATGACAATATGGTAGAATCAATACCATTCCTATTTATCTTTCACAAATGGGGAAACTGAGATACAGAAATGGTATTAAGTATCCAAATATCACACAGTCAGTAGGTTGTGGTTATGGGATTTGAACCTTCGGAGTATGATGCCAAAGAATGTATTCTTTACCAT
>NW_027692207.1:0-357 GCF_054177405.1 Leptonychotes weddellii | reverse complement strand
AGTGACCTTCTTTGTTTCTTATTACAGTCTTTGTTTTAAGGTCTATTTTTTCTGTTCAAGTATTGCTACCCAGGTTTTCTTTTCACTTCCATTTGTATGACAAATGCTTCTTTATATCTTCACTCTCAATCTGTATGTGGGTTTAGTTCTGAAATATGCCTCTTGTAGGCAGCATATAGATGGGTCTTGGTTTTTTTATGCATTCCTTCACTCTATGTCTTTTGATTGGAATATTAATCCATTTATATTCAAAATAACTATTGATATGTATGTATTTATTGCCATTTTGTTACTTGTTTTATATTTGTTATTGTAGTTTTTCTTCATTCCTTTCTTCTCTTGTCCTCTTCTCTCATG
>NW_027692206.1:0-357 GCF_054177405.1 Leptonychotes weddellii | reverse complement strand
TTAAGTTGAAAAATAAAATATCAGGCAAAGCAGATGCCCACCAAAAGAGAAAAAAGAATGTGACTGTCTGAATGTTACAATTACTTCCAGTGTCTTCCTGGAGAGCACACTGGGAGGGGACTACAATATTCATGTCATAGTCTACCATCTCACTTCTATTTTTTTCTCATTATATTCATGAAAATTATTATCCTTTAGTAACACTGAATATGGGAAAGATCAGGTTGTACATTCATTCTCCCATCGATTCTCAAGAGTATGTTCTGCTCACATGAAAAATTGCTCAACATCGCTCGGCATCAGGGAAATCCAAATCAAAACCTCAATGAGATATCACCTCACACCAGTCAGAATGGC
>NW_027692205.1:0-357 GCF_054177405.1 Leptonychotes weddellii | reverse complement strand
TGGCAGGGAAGTGGGGAAAAAGTAAGTCCTTTCTACCACCTCTCAAATCTCATCATGTAAATGGCACCTACTCTGTCCATGGGGGAGACTGTGTGACCTTGTGTAAATCACAGGCCCTCTCTGAACCTCAGTGCTCTTACTCTTAAGATGAAGGGTTGAGGGGCGCCTGGGTGGCTCAGTTGGTTAAGCGACTGCCTTCGGCTCAGGTCATGATCCTGGAGTCCCTGGATCGAGTCCCGCATCGGGCTCCCTGCTCGGCAGGGAGTCTGCTTCTCCCTCTGACCCTCCTCCCTCTCATGCTCTCTGTCTCTCATTCTCTCTCTCTCAAATAAATAAATAAAATCTTTAAAAAAAAAA
>NW_027692204.1:0-357 GCF_054177405.1 Leptonychotes weddellii | reverse complement strand
GCCACGGTGAGGGTGCAGAGCGGCTCCTCACCCTAAAATCTCCCTCCTCCCGTGACCCACAACCCCTGGCAATGCTGATCGGTTGTCTGTCACTCTAGTTTTGTCTTTTCGGGAGTGTCGTATACACAAAACATACAGTCGGTGACCATCTGAGGCCACCTCTTTCACTCGCGGTGGTGCCTTTGAGACCCATTAACGTTGTCACGTGAATCAGTGCTTGCTTCTTCTTTGCTCCTGGGTAGGGTTCCGCCATACCACAGCTCCTCCATCCAGTCACCATTTGAGGGCCATTCAGGCAGCTTCCAGTTTTTGGTGATTATGAATAAAGTCTCTATAAGTACTCATGTACAGGTTTTT
>NW_027692203.1:0-357 GCF_054177405.1 Leptonychotes weddellii | reverse complement strand
TAAGCCCACACAGCGCAGTGCGGGGCCCACAGACCGCAAGCCCCAAGGAGACCTCTGGCCTTCCGGTTGGGGCTCCCTGGGGAGGTCAGCCCAACCCTGCTGCGGGGGGCAGGGAGGTGCAGGCCGGGACAGACTCCCCCAGTCCCTGCGGGCTCCGCCAGGATCAGGGGCAGCCCCCTCCCCTGTGCTTGGCCCTGCTCCCTCTGCCCCCACGGAGGAGACCGCTGGGCACTGGGCGACCTCGGGCAAGGTGCCGAGCCTCTCTGAACCTCACCACTGAACAAGAGAAATCAGATCCACCTTGCACGTTCCTTATGAGGAAAGCCCAGCACCGGGCACGGCGCGTGTGGGCGCTCC
>NW_027692202.1:0-357 GCF_054177405.1 Leptonychotes weddellii | reverse complement strand
AAAAAAAAAAAGGCAATACAATTAAAACTGTGTTAAACTCAACTCTGTTGCTTAGTTGTAGAGCATCATAGCAAAGATTTTGCTGTACTTTTCCAGGGACCTCCATTTATCTCTCTATTCCATTTCCAAGAAAGATTTCTTAGAAACTACCATAATGAGAGAAATCATAAGCTGAAATGCAATTTAATTCATTGTTGACATGTCTGCTGTGTTCATACTACTATATGTCATTAACACTGCAGAAGAAGTAGAACTCACAGTTTTTGCCTTCCAAAAGTATGTGTTCTATTTGGTGAAACAAGATTCATCTAAATGAAACAGAATGAGGACAAACCTTAGTGCACATGATGTAGTCCC
>NW_027692201.1:0-357 GCF_054177405.1 Leptonychotes weddellii | reverse complement strand
GTATATATACTAGTATATATAAAAAGTATATATATATTAGTATATATATGTATACATATATGTATATCTTTTGTATGGCTGAATATAATATTATTCACCATATAAAAGAATGAAACCTTGCCATTTGCAATGACAGGGATGGAACTAGAGAGTATAATGCTAAGTGAAATAAGTCAAAGAAAGGCAAATACCATATTATTTCACTTATATGTGGAATTTAAGAAACAAAACAAACAAGCAAAGTTAAAAAAAAAAAGTGACAAACCAAAAAACAGACTCTTAACAACAGAGAACAAACTGATGCTAGCAGATGGGAGGTAGGTGGAGGGATGGGTTAAATAGGTGATAGAGATTGAA
>NW_027692200.1:0-357 GCF_054177405.1 Leptonychotes weddellii | reverse complement strand
TTTTTTTATTCTTATGTTAATCCCCATACATTACATCATTAGTTTTAGATGAAGTGTTCCATGATTCATTGTTTGTGCATAACACCCAGTGCTCCATGCAGAACGTGCCCTCCTCAATACCCACCACCAGGCTAACCCATCCTCCCACCCCCCTCCCCTCTAGAACCCTCAGTTTGTTTTTCAGAGTCCATCGTCTCTCCTGGTTCGTCTACCCCTCCGATTTCCCCCGCTTCATTCTTCCCCTCCCGCTACCTTCTTCTTCTTCTTCTTTTTTTTCTTAACATATATTGCATTATTTGTTTCAGAGGTACTGAAAGAAGACCTTATGAGGGATTCATTCTATGTGTGTCTGGGTTT
>NW_027692199.1:0-357 GCF_054177405.1 Leptonychotes weddellii | reverse complement strand
GACAAACTGGGAAAAATATATGCAAAATATAAGAAACAAAGGGTTAATAGTCTTACTATAACAAACTCTGCAAGTTAAGGGGAGAAAACAAAGAATTTGCACATTCAAATGGCCAATGAACCAGAAAGTTTTTAAAGATCAACTTCACAAATAATCCAAGAAATGCAAATTCAAATAATAACAAGATGCAATTTATCACGTAGCAAACTGGCAAAGCCTCTCTAAATCCTATGTTGGTTTGAGTGTCAGAAAAAGAGTCTTGTGGGGTGCCTGGCCAGCTGGGTCGGTGGAGCGTGCGACTCTTGATCTCAGGGTTGTGAGTTAGAGCCCCACGTTGGGTGTAAAGATTACTTAAAA
>NW_027692198.1:0-357 GCF_054177405.1 Leptonychotes weddellii | reverse complement strand
GAAATATCTTACAACTGTTTGTGAGAATGTGGAGAACATGGAACCATTGTATGGGGCTGATGGGAAGGCAAATGGTGCAGCCACTGTGGAAAATAGTATACAGATTTCTCTGAAAATTAAAAATAGAATTACCGTATGATCCAATGATCCCACTGCTGGGTGTTTACCCAAAGAAAATGAAAAGGTATATGTATCCCTATTTCAATTGCTTCATTATTTACAATAGCCGAGATACAGAAGCAACCCAATTGTCCATCCATAGATTAATAAAGAAGATGTGGTGTATATGTACCATGGAATATTACTGAGCCATAAAAAAGAATGAAATCTTGCCTTTTGCAACAACATGGATGGACC
>NW_027692197.1:0-6819 GCF_054177405.1 Leptonychotes weddellii | reverse complement strand
TGGTCTCTCCCCTGCAGGTTCTCTGTGGACGGTCTGGCGCTCAGGGCATCCAGGCGCTGCCCTGAGACGGAGTGCAGGTGCCCCGTGCTCGCCTGCAAGAAACATCTGCTGGAAGGAGACTGCACTGGACAGAGGCCAGGGTGTAAGGCGGGAGGGAGGAGGAAGCAGAAGGGACCAGGCTGGGAAGGAGGTGACACAGAAGGACCAGGCATGCAGGGTGAGCGGTCACTGCCACGCTCAGGGACCCGGGGCTGTGGCCGTCGTCGGCACGGGCTTGCCCTGAGCAAACACCTTCCATCCCCGTCCTCCCGGAGTGTGAGGGACTCACAGTTAAGTGCACCACTGCAGGATGCTGGGCCACGAAGAGAAAGACGTGCTGGGACGGCTTTCCTCTGCTGGCTCTGGAAGGCTTGCAGTGTGCTCCTGGGGCGGCTGCAGGAGAGATGGGTTACTCGCAGCGGCCCTTTCACGGGAGGGAGGCAGCCTGGAACGCTCCGGAGACAGGCGTCACCGGGCAGGCCCCTTCCTTGGAAATGCCTGCTCCGGGGGCTTCTTCTGTCTCTCACAAAAGCACCATCCACACCAGGGGGCCTCAGGCACAGCCTCTCCCGGGGCGGCCCCCTGCCCCAGGAAATTCTGCAACTGCCAGAGCACAGTCTGAGCGGGATTGCTGGGCTTTGCGGGGGCCGGGAGGGTGGAGGCCACGTCCAGCATAAAGTCCTAACGAGCCATCCCTGGAGCCGCCCCCGGCCTGGCCTGGGGACAAGTGGCTCCTGGGAGCACAGCAGGGGCTGCTCAGGGGCCGCGTGAGCGCCAGGCACACGGAACCCCGCCTCACAAAGGAATGCCTACTGATTTATTCATTTACTTTTGCAAAATAACGTGTATTAGAGAAGGTCGAGGTGCTGCGAGGACTCACGGACGCCAAGGGCAGGGGGCTGCCCCCTCCCGGCCAGTGGCCGGGGCAGAGCATCCACCTGCAGCTCCCTAATGGACTCTAATAACGGCTCTATTACCGCCCGCCCGCCAATTGGCCCGGGTGCCCTCCAAATTAGCCACAAAGAAGCCGGCCTGTCAATATTAATCCCACCACAGAGACTACTTGTTATGGGAGAACAAAGGTGTTCTGGCTTGGGCAGGACAACTTAACTCCTTGTCTCATAAAATTTAAGCTGCTATTGATCGCCTTCTTCCATTGTGTGAAGGATTAAACATGCGCGCACACGCAGGAGCGCACACGCACACACAGACACCCGCCTGCGAGGGGCCCGCCCGCGCCCGCGCCCCCATCACTCAGGCAGGCCCGGCCTCCTCCCTGCGCACCCAGACCCATTCAGCAACATGAAGCAAATTAAATCAATGAATTCATCCTAGCAGATGGCCACTTTAACACTCAGTTAGCCTTTAGATAATTGAGCGTTGACTCCGGAATCATAAAATGGATGGCTCGTTTGTACATTTTACTGAAATAGATCGCCGAGGTTAAATAAATGAAATCCCATTTGTCAGGCGGTAATAAATGGTCTCCCCTTCTGCAAACAGCTCTGTTTGGCCTAATAAATACAGGGACGTTACAGCGTTCCTCCCTTGATAGGGTTACAGCTTAATGAAATGGTCTTCCCTCTGCTTGTTTTTACCTCCTCCTGCACCGTGTGATAAGTAGCAAACCAACGAAGCTTGTAATTACAATCTTACAGAAACCCAGCCAATCTGTATATAAATCTCACCCTCCAATTACAAGATGTAATAATTTTGCAGTCAAGCTGGTAATGAGGTCTAATACTCGTGCCTGCGATAATCCCCCCTGGATGCTGACTCTATCAGATGTTAGCTTTGTAATTATGCCGGCAGAAAATCATTATTTCATGTTCAGCAGAAAAATGAGGTTGGTGGGAAGTTAATTTTCTCTATGCTCTGTGAAGCATAGACAAAATTTTAATGATTTAATCATTATGGTTATCCCTTTTGCAATTGACCCACGTTACCTGTGTAGAAACATTGGCAAGTTTAAAAGTCCCTGTTACCCGATAAAGCTTGCCAGTATGCAGCTTTTAATGTAAGAATAACTGTATACAATTAAACTATTACCCTGCTGATAGGGAAAATTCATTTTATTTTTAGTTTTCATTATTTGCGTGTGTGATTCATGGAAATGTTTGTCTTGCCCACACTGTAATAAGTCGCTATTTTTTTTAAATTGAATTATGCTTTCCTGATTATGTCCACCCCACAAAATATCATCATCAAAGAGCAATGCAAGCAGATGATTTTTGTGTGTCGGCCTGAGAAGTTACAGCTACTTTGTTTTGCATAAGAAATGAGGACAAAAAGTGGGGGAATGGCCCATACCCCATTTTGGGAATGTGATTTCTCAACTATAAGCTTTAATATTCTTAAGGTTGGATGGTGCAGCGTTTAAAACAATGCACTTTTGAGTAGTTAAAATAATTTACTCCTCACGGTATTTTCATGCCATATTTTTGGTAACTCTTCGGTGAAGCGGGAGAAATCATACCCACACACACTCGGCATTTCAAGGCACTTACAGGTTAAAGAAGAGTAAGGTTATTAGCATCACACTCTCTAGAAAGTGGAATTTCGTGGTAGACTTTTGAAAACACAAAGAGTTCATTCCTCCCTGAGCTGTATTTTGCAGTAAAACCAGCTTCGTTCTGAAACTCCTAAAAACGTCAGAAAAATGTTTCTGCTTGCCTGGTCCACGACTGCTGGTAGCTTCACCCCTGTACTTGCCTCTCTGCCCCCCTGCTCTGGGGATTGGCAATCCCACACACAGGTGGACTGATTGTTCAGGGAGGGAAGCAAGTGAGCTCAGGGTAGAATCGTGTTCCTGGTTCTAGATTTACCTTTTCCCCCGTCCACCCTGCTCTGTGAATACTACATCTTCTGAGCCGGACTTGGCCCACCTGCCTTCCTAGGACCACCAGCTGCCTGGACTGGGCTCCTGCAGGGAGGGGAACGGAACAGCCCACGTGTGGCACGCAGAGCATGGGTTAGCCACACAAAGGAGGGGACGTGCAGGAGGTAAACCAAGGTGACTGTGGGGAGAGGACAATCCCCCATTGGTAGATTAGCCTTTGCTAAACCTTGTCCGTATTGAGTGATGGGCAGATAAACTTTTACACACATTATAATTATAATTTCCAGCCAGACATATGTGAATAAGTCAGTCATGGAACTTGGTTTCTTCCTTTAAAAAGAGCCACTCACAACTCTTGGAACATTATGATAACTGAGGAATTTGCCTTTTTAGGGTGCAAACCGGAGTGATGCTCCTGAATGGACGTTGTGTCAGTCACTTGCATCAGGACCGTGGGTGTCCCGTGAGATGCAGAAGGGCGCTTGCACCAGGATGGGGCTTACATCAGTGGAGAAGTGGAGCGGCGGAGCGCCATCCTGGAGACAATGGAAGCGCGTCCCGGTTCCCGCCACTGTTAGAGTCTCCCCCAGCAAACACGGAGTGGGAGGACATGGCTATCCGCTGTGACCGAGTGTGATCTGTTGGTGGGCGGGGTCTCAGGGCTGACAGGGAGGGCTGTATGAGCTGAGCCCTCCTGGGGGCTCAGGAGCTGTAGTCTACATGAGTGCCCCTCTCTGCACACCGTGGCCTGGGGCAGTGGCCTTGAGTCCCCCGCGTCTGCCCGACCCCTCCATGCTTCCTTCCCATGCCCCGGCTTCCTGAAGGGCATTCCTGCAATCAGGACAAGGTTCTTCTCTGCCTGCCCTCTGTGTTAACAGTCTCACACTAATCTTGCTTCTCTGATGCCAAAGAAGAGATTCAAACACTTTTATAGAAAGAAGACCTGGCAGAGTACCAGGTCCCCATCCACCCCATCACAATGAACGGGAGCTTGCAGCCTGCTGGGGGCCACTGCACGCTGCCCTCCAGGAGGACCCTGCCGGCTGGGGGTAGCCGTGTCACTTGCCGTTCCCGCTAGGGCAGGGTGGCGGCAAATCCCTTCCCCTGAAAATTTCCCTCTAAATCCTTAGAATCTCTCATTTCTAAAGAAGAACGTTCCTTCTGTCTAATCCAAAGAATGCTGCATCTCTGCTGCTCTGTTTTCTTCTTGAGATAAATAAGGCATGGTTATTTTTGACCTTTTTCAAGATGGGAGTGGTTAACAGATTATACTCTGGTCAGAGGGATGGGGTCAGAAGGTCAGAGCAGCTCGTCCACACTGCAGGTGTTCAGCCTGGGACTTTGGCTCTCATCTGTGCATACGTATGAACGTGTGTATGTATGTATCTACCATCTATCCATCCATCTAGCTATCCACCTATCATCTCTCATCCATCGGTCCGTCCATCCCTCTGTCCATCTATCATCATCATCTTCTGTTGGTTTTGTTTCTCTGGAGAACCTGTCTAACACAGTGGTCAAAGCTCAATATTTATTTCTGTGAAGGTGACAGGAGTTAAGCTACAGAATAACAGAATTTTCTACAAAATGAGGATCTTTGTCCTCACTGACAGGCTTTTGTGGCTCAAGTACAAGAGCAGATTAGAGAAGCACGCTGGAGTCACACGGCAGCGTGTCCATTAAGCGGACCGGGGGGAGTGTCCTCTGCTTCTCCACCCCAGCCTCCAAGCCCATCAGCTCCAAGAGAGGCTCTCTGGCTCTAAAGAAGGCAATCTAGTGGGTTTTGGCACAAATATTTTACTTACATTTGCATACTGTTTTATTTTCTCTTGGTTTCTGTAAACTCCTTCAAGTCTTTTGTGGAAACAAGTAGGGTACGTGTATACACATCAGTGAAAGGGAAATCTCAAAAATGAGATGTTTGGGTGGCCATGGAATGCTAGGGTCAGATGCCCAGAATTGACGTTTGAGGTCACAGAGGGCACCTGCTGCCATGTCCCCCATGGGGCATCCTCGGTGCCACAGCGAGATGCCGCGTACATTCGCCCTGGGAAGGTCTAGCCAGGAGTTAATTACAAGCAGGAGTCAAGAAGGCAGTCCATCCGGGTTTGAGGTCTAGCTCAACATTTTACCGTGAGATCAGAGACTCAGCACATCGTCTCTCCTGACTCATCGTCCTTATCCAGGCCACTCTTACAAGGATTAAATGCACAGGTGGTGGTTAGCACAATGACTGGAGAAGAGTAACTTCTTAGAAAACGCTAGCCATGATTTAACCTGGGTTTTGAGTCAACTCTATTTTTGAACTACATGATCACACGTTTGCCGGTAGGAGGGAGTGTTCCGGAGGCATGCTGCTCGTCAGCCGCGCCCTTTCAGAGGTGGATGTGCGTGGTGCAGGGGCCAGGTGAACGGACGTGCTCTGCTGAGCACGGGAGAGGTCTGTCCTCTGCCCACCGGGCACCAGGTCTAGATAGTGTCACCTCCTTTACGACTCACACGTCCTTTGCTTCTGTGTGTAGGGAGCAAGATGACAGGCAACAATTTCCTTAGCTGCAAAAAGGTGTCTTCCTATTTATTATAAGGGAGCAAGATTTTCCCAAATACTGGAAAAACAGAAGACATGCTTATCATTTTTCATTTCCCTAACATCTTAACAGTTTGTGCTTCCATTTGCACCCGGGCATCTCTTGCGTGAGGCCAGGTGGAGTGAAGGGCACTGAGGACCATGCCCAGGTTCTTCAGGTCCACCGACGGCAGGGTGCATCCCTTATACCCACCATGACCAGAAGGTCCCCTCCTGGCCCCACCGGTAGATTTGCTTGGTTAACTTGCAGCTGAAAGAAGCTACAGTCAACGTGTCCCCAACAGCTCCACATCCTCTGGCAAGGAACAGCCTGCTGCCTTCCCCTGGCCTTCCCATGTGTAGCTCCATGTGCCAATCCGAGGAGCGAGACCATTTGCAGACCCTCTACTGGAGGCAGGCAGGGAGCTCTGATGCCTTTCACGTGCTGGACACAGACTGCCCCCTATATGCAGGTGTCCTTTCAGAATACTGATGACCAGAGCCAATTTCTGAGATGTTTTTCCTATAAATATATGGGAAAACATCCTGTGGTTTGTAAATAACAAGTTACAGTTCTCCCTTTATATGTGTGTGCTGGCTGGTTTTCCGTTGAAGTGAAGGAGCTCAAGCCACAGGAAGTGTCACAGCCTGAGGCTCGGGACTCCCAGATCACCTCTGAGGTGAACACAGGCCGGTTCCCTAAATTCCTGGACATAAAAAAATTCTATCACATGAGATGGCAATTTTTTTAAATGACCAAATCTCTCATTAGATGAAGGGTTTCCCCCCGCTTTAAAGTCTGATAAATCTTTCATTTGTTTATAAAACCTTTCTTATTTGGGTACTAAGAAATGATAAGATTCTCCATGAACAGAAAACTATCTTTCTACATTACCTGTTTTTTTTTTTTTATGACAAATAGTTATTAAAGCTCTGTATCAGAATTACACGTTTGATTCCTAATATATGCCAAAATACATTTTATCAAATATTTATGGTAGAGTCATGCATAAAGAATATAACCTCAAGAACATGAACTATCAATTTGTACTGCTCTGGACTCCATTTGGCAAGTTAAGGGATTAGGAATGAAATTTAAGGAGAAGCCAAAGGTACATTTGTTTATGATAAATATTTTAAGCATCTGTCATAAAATGTGGCCAACCCTGTCTGCACTTTGATGACTGATGTCCATGTTTTATCTCTCTCTATACCCCAAGTTTTTTTAATACATTTTCACACATAATTGCTGTGATTATTCTTTTTTTTTTTAACGTTTTATTTATTTATTTTTTTATTCTTATGTTAATCCCCATACATTACATCATTAGTTCTAGATGAAGTGTTCCATGATTCATTGTTCGTGCACAACACC
>NW_027692196.1:0-357 GCF_054177405.1 Leptonychotes weddellii | reverse complement strand
TCCTAGAATAATTGAGAATCTTAACCTTGATAATGAGAAATCTTTTTCTATTGAGTCACAGAATTTCATATTGTCTATATAGCTGGGAAACAAAGAAAGAAAAAAGCTACTAAAACGCAGTTAGTAAAGGCATGGTGAGTGAAAGAATCCAGTCTCAATGGGGCGCCTGGGTGGCTCAGTTGGTTAAGCGACTGCCTTCGGCTCAGGTCATGATCCTGGAGTCCCTGGATCAAGTCCCGCATCGGGCTCCCTGCTCGGCAGGGAGTCTGCTTCTCCCTCCGACCCTTCCCCCTTTCATGCTCTCTCTCTCTCAGTCTCTCTCTCTCAAATAAATAAATAAAATCTTAAAAAAAAAAA
>NW_027692195.1:0-357 GCF_054177405.1 Leptonychotes weddellii | reverse complement strand
TAAGCCCACACAGCGCAGTGCGGGGCCCACAGACCGCAAGCCCCAAGGAGACCTCTGGCCTTCCGGTTGGGGCTCCCTGGGGAGGTCAGCCCAACCCTGCTGCGGGGGGCAGGGAGGTGCAGGCCGGGACAGACTCCCCCAGTCCCTGCGGGCTCCGACAGGATCAGGGGCAGCCCCCTCCCCTGTGCTTGGCCCTGCTCCCTCTGCCCCCACGGAGGAGACCGCTGGGCACTGGGCGACCTCGGGCAAGGTGCCGAGCCTCTCTGAACCTCACCACTGAACAAGAGAAATCAGATCCACCTTGCACGTTCCTTATGAGGAAAGCCCAGCACCGGGCACGGCGCGTGTGGGCGCTCC
>NW_027692194.1:0-357 GCF_054177405.1 Leptonychotes weddellii | reverse complement strand
GGCCCCCCCCCCGCTGCCCCCCGCCGCCCCCCGCCAGCCCCTGCGCAGCCCCCTTGCCAGCCTGGCACAGTCCCCCACGGCCCCACGCAGCCCCGCGGGCCCTGACCCGTTCCAGGCCCTCCAGCTATCTTTCCCCTTCCTGGGTGTCGAGTGGGTACTTGGCAGCAGTGGCCAGCCTGTTTGTCTGCTGAGCTGCGGCCAGAGACTGGCCTAGAGGAGAAGGCACACTGGGCCCCTGGGGTGGCGTTCCCCGTGGCGCTCTGAGTTACAGTGACATTCCGGACTAGGGGAAGAGACCCCGGGACCGTGGTTAGGTGAGGAGAGGGCAAAGTGCAGCCCAAAAAGCTAGAAAGGACA
>NW_027692193.1:0-357 GCF_054177405.1 Leptonychotes weddellii | reverse complement strand
TGCAGGAGCTTCTGTCCCTGTGTAGTTGGGGTGCATCATCCTCCCCACATGTGGATGTGTTTACCAACCCAGAAACTCTCTGAATCCCCTATACTTTGGGGATTTTTATGAAGGCTTCATCACGCAGGTATGATCGATTATTAACTCAATCTCTAGCCCCTTTCTAAATCTTCCCAGAGAATAGGGGGTGGGATTTAAAATTCCAAGCTTCTAATTATGGCTTCATCTTTCTGGTGACCAACTCCCATCCTGAAAGCTATTCAGGAGACCACCAAGAGTTGCTTCATTAGAACAAAAAACACACCCAGGAAGTTCCAAGCAATTTAGGAGCTGTGTGTCTGGAACGAGGGTCAAAGA
>NW_027692192.1:0-357 GCF_054177405.1 Leptonychotes weddellii | reverse complement strand
GTCCCGCATCGGGCTCCCTGCTCGGCAGGGAGTCTGCTTCTCCCTCTGACCCTCCTCCCTCTCATGCTCTCTGTCTCTCATTCTCTCTGTCTCAAATAAATAAATAAAATCTTAAAAAAAAAAAAAAAAGAAGTTGGATTGTTATAGAGGGAATTCCTCATATGGGTGGGAAACTTTTTCTCCCAGGCCTAAGAAGAACTTACCATTCAGACGCCAAGACATGCACATGTAGACACATTCATTTATTCAATGAATATTTCTTGAATGTTCCCATGTACCAGGTGTTCTAGGTATGTGGAATGTATGGAAATTCTTACATGCCATTTGGTCCTACATTCTACACACACACACACACAC
>NW_027692191.1:0-357 GCF_054177405.1 Leptonychotes weddellii | reverse complement strand
AACCGTATGATCCTCTCAATAGATGCGGAAAAAGCATTTGATAAAATATAGCATCCTTTCTTGATTAAAACTCTCCACAGTGTATGATAGAGGGAACATACCTCAATATCACAAAAGCCATCTGTGAAAAGCACACAGTGAATATCATTCTCAATAGGGAAAAACTGAGAGCTTTTTCTCTAAGGTCAGGAACACAACCAGGATGTCCACTCTCACCACTGCTGTTCAACATAGTACTAGAAGTCCTAGCCTTAGCAATCAGACAACAAAAAGAAATAAAAGGCATCTGAATCAGCAAAGAAGTCAAACTCTCACTATGATTTGCCTGAGGAATGTCACACATTTCCCACCTGGGAG
>NW_027692190.1:0-357 GCF_054177405.1 Leptonychotes weddellii | reverse complement strand
ATCTCATTGCCCAGAGTTATGTAACATGACTACCCTTAGCTGCAAGGGATGCTGGGAAAATGAGTATTTGTCTTTCTTTGGCCTTAGAGAGGAGGCAGGCAAGGGAGGTAGGGATTGGCAGTAAATGTATGTTGGGTACGAATGTCTCTACTACAGTCAGGCAGATGGTAGTGGTGAAGTTAGAACTGGACCACAGATTCGCCTCTAAACTCCATGTTCTTACTGACCAAGCATTAGCTAATTTGACTTTTACTCCTGATCTCAATAGAAAATGGTCAGCTTGGGAAGTCTGGTTCAATTCTGAGTCCTTGTTCTGTTCTGAATCCTAGTTTCTTTACCTGCAAATTGAAGGAATGC
>NW_027692189.1:0-357 GCF_054177405.1 Leptonychotes weddellii | reverse complement strand
TATTTCTTTACACTAGCAATACAAATTTGTAAATTAAAATTAAATAAACACCATTGAAAATAAAGTGCCATTACTTAGGTTGAAATCTAACAAAATTTATATGAGATCTGTATTCTGAGAACTACAAAACTTTCATGAAAAAAATTGAATAAGCTAAATAACTGGAGAGGTATACTATGTTTATGAATCGGAAGTTTCAGTATTGTTAGGATTATAATTCTCCCCAAACTGACCTATAGATTCAATGAAATCTCAAGTAAAATCTCAAGTAAACATGTAGCAAGATTTTTTAATAAAAATCAACAAGCTGATTCTAAAATGTAAGTGGAAACCAGAATAGCCAAACCAATTTTTTTT
>NW_027692188.1:0-357 GCF_054177405.1 Leptonychotes weddellii | reverse complement strand
ATTGGGGAGCACATGGCTGCTGGAAAGGCCGAGTCTAGCCCCCGACTCCTGTTCTTCCCACTGGGCAACATGACCTCCTCTGATAGGAGGGTGGGGGCCCGTCACTCCACGCCACTGGGAGACCCATTTCCAGCCAATGTGATGACAGAAATTTTATTCTTTTTTTTTTTTTAAAGATTTTATTTATTTATTTGAGAGAGAGAGTGAGAGAGAGAAAGAGCACAAGAGGGGGGAGCGGGAGAGGGAGAAGCAGACTCCCTGCCGAGCAGGGAGCCCGATGCGGGACTCGATCCCGGGACTCCAGGATCATGACCTG
This sequence comes from Leptonychotes weddellii, assembly GCF_054177405.1. Lineage (NCBI taxonomy): Eukaryota > Metazoa > Chordata > Mammalia > Carnivora > Phocidae > Leptonychotes > Leptonychotes weddellii. The sequence continues at coordinate 41 of NW_027692188.1, read as the reverse complement.
AGCCGAAGGCAGTCGCTTAACCAACTGAGCCACCCAGGCGC
>NW_027692187.1:0-357 GCF_054177405.1 Leptonychotes weddellii | reverse complement strand
TCTCTATCTCTCTGTCTATCTCTCTCTGTCTCTATCTCTCTCTTTCTCTGTCCCTATCTCTCTCTGTCTCTCTGTCTCTTTCTCAGCCTATCTCTCTGTCTCTGTCTCTCTCTTTCTTTGTCTCTCTTTCTCTGTCTCTTTGTCTCTCTCTTTGTCTCTCTCTCTGTCTCTTTTTCCATCTCTATCTCTCTCTTTGTCCCTATCTCTCTCTGTCTCTCTGTCTCTTTCTCGATCTATCTCTCTGTCTCTCTGTCTCTGTCTCTGTCTCTTTGTCTCTCTCTTTCTCCGTCTCGATCTCTGTCTCTCTCTGTCTGTCTCTCTCATGCATTCCCCACCATTCCCCTCCCCTCCTCATCC
>NW_027692186.1:0-6819 GCF_054177405.1 Leptonychotes weddellii | reverse complement strand
AATAGCCAAACTATGGAAAGAGCCCAGATGTCCATCAACAGATGAATGGATAAAGAAGATGTATAGAATACTACTCAGTCATAAGAAAGAAAGAAAGAAAGAAAGAAAGAAAGAAAGAAAGAAAGAAAGAATCTTGCCATTTGCAATGACGTGGATGGAACTAGAGGGTATTATGCTAACTGAAATAAGTCAATCAGAGAGAGAGACAATTATCATATGATCTCACTCATATGTGCAATTTAAGAAACAAAACAGAGGATCATAGGGGAATAGAGGAAAAAATAAAACAAGCCTAAACCAGAGAAGGAGACAAACCATAAGAGACTCTTTTTTTTTTTTTTAAGATTTTATTTATTTATTTGAGACAGAGAGAATGAGAGACAGAGAGCATGAGAGGGAGGAGGGTCAGAGGGAGAAGCAGACTCCCTGCCGAGCAGGGAGCCCGATGCGGGACTCGATCCCGATGCGGGACTCGATCCCGGGACTCTAGGATCATGACCTGAGCCGAAGGCAGTCGCTTAACCAACTGAGCCACCCAGGCGCCCCAAGAGACTCTTAATCATAGGAAACAAACTGAGGGTTGCTGGGCGGGGAGGAGAGTAGGGGGATGCAATAACTGGGTGATGGACAATAAGGAGGACATGTTGATGTGATGAGCACTGGGAATTATATAAGACTGATGAATCACTGAACTCTACCTCTGAAACCAATAATACATTAATACATTATATGTTAATTAATTGAATTTAAATTTAAAAATTGAAAAAATGTCACTTTTAAAGTTGGGTACAGAACCCAAATAAAGTTCTATTAGTAACAATAGAAAAGGAGAGTATGTATTGGGTAGGCTGCTAGAAGTAGTTGCCACTCCTCACCCCTACCTCACAAGATTGCCTTCCACATAGTAGGTGCTCATTGAACAGTGACTAGTATTCTTTCTCTGATTTAGTTGACAGCTTCGGAACCTAGCTGGTGCATTTGTTGCCCTACCATATCTGTTCCTCAAAGAGGGGCAAAAGAGGGAGCTTTGAGTTGTCCCATGACTCTTACCTTCCCACTGTCCCCATGATTCCTGTGACAGTTAGTGACACTACCTAACCACCCCAAAACTCAGGAGGATAAAACAATAAGCACTGTCATTGCTCACCAGTCCACAGGTAGCCTGGATGGTTCTCTGGTCTCGGCTGGGCTCGCTCATCAATCTGAGGTCAGCTGTGGGTCAGGGAGGTGGCTGTGCTGAGCTTGGCTGGGTTTCCTCACAGGGGTAGTGGGTCAGAGCTGCAAAGGGACACTGGAAGAACAGGACACAGGTAGAGGTGAAGAATTGCAGCCATTTTGTAATCAGTTCATCCCTGGTTGAGGGATGCTATAAAGCCCTGATGTCATGGTAGGACCCAAGATACTCTGTTTACTTGTGAATTACACCTCCTTGGTCCTGCTTTTTCTCTCACCAGAACTTCCTTAGATCCTCTGTTTCTTGCAGAAACATTCATGGGCTAGCTTTTATTTTCACTTTCTCAGTCTTCTTGCTGTCCTCCCCTGATATCCAGAGGAACACCAGGACATTGGACAACTAGAGTGTTTCCGCCCAGGAGCATCTCATAGCTCCTTCCTCTGGCCCACACCCACTTGAATCAGGGCACTGTCATGTCCCATAAGCTGGCTCTTCCCTTCCAGGCTCAACCTCTGTGAGGCACGGGCAGCCCCCCACCTGAACAGCTGAGGGCACTGGGGCGAAGCCCCCAAGGCTCCCAATAGTTTTTATCCTACAAGCTCCCATTTCATACTAAAGATACTTTCTCCTTTGGAGCTTTCTTTTTTTAAAAAAAATGTTTTCATTTAAATTTAATTAGCGAACATATAGTACATCGTTAGTTTCAGATGTAATGTTGAATGATTCATCAGTTGCATATAACACCCAGTGTTAATCACATCATGTGCCCTCTTTAATTCCCATCACCCAGTTACCCCATCTCCCACCCACCTCCCCTTCTTCAACAGTGAACTAAGTCAACCAGAGAAAGGCAATTATCATATGGTTTCACTCATATGAGGAATATAAGGAATAGCGCAGAAGACCATAGGGGAAGGGAGGGAAAACTGAATGGGAAGAAAACAGAGAGAGAGACAAACCATGAGAGGCTCTTGACTCTGGAGCTTTCTTAACAAGCCCAACACCCGGGAGCTCTCAGCCAGGTCAGCTCTCTAGGGCTGCATACTTTCGGACATACCTCAAAGGATTACCTTCCTTCTTACCACAAGTGTGAAGGGCTTATGAGCACAGACCCTGGAGTCAGGTGGCCTGGGTCCTCAACCTGGTTCATCTATCACTTGCTTCCTGTGTGATTTGGGGTCAGTTACTTCCTTCTTTGTACTTGGGAACAGTGATAGCCTGCCTGGTGGGTTATCAGGAGGGTTCATCATGCTCCCAGAACAGTGTTGGGCACACAGCGATATGCAGACAAGGCTGTCCCTGTCCCCTTTGCCACTATTCTCTTTTTTTTTTTGGTCCTGTTCACCCTACGCTTTCATTAGGCAGCATTAATCCCGGCTGCTGCTTTAATTATTTCCTTTTACACTCATCCAATCCTCCCCCTTCATTTATTCAAACCCTGCCTGTGTGTCTTCCATATATTACTCACAGTGTTAGACACAGGGACAAAAAAATCAGTCGGCTGTGGTCTTTGACCTCATGAAGACAGCCCATTAAACAAAGTCTTTAAAAACCCCACCAGCAAGGAAGTACAACAAAGTATGACAAGAGCTTTGGTAAGGGTGGTTGGATGCTATCGGAGCCCAGAGTGCAAGAATTGTAACTTTTTTAGTGTCCTGAAATGCTGTTACAACAAATTATGCTGGGGTGACTAGGCCATTACCTGCGGCTTACAAATATTTTGGCTACACTTCACTTGGATTTTGACTGTAACCGGATTTGACTTGTCTTTAGTGGCTCCATTTCCTCCGGGTTGAAAAAGAGGTCACATCTTTTAGGAATGAGACTTGACAGCCAGTTGCAGTACTTCTCTGTGAACTCCTTATAGAAAGGGGGACTATCACGTGGCACTGGGTATGAGCCAAATTATAGTCACAGAGATTTTTTTAAAAATTAATCTAGATTTCTATGAGAGAAACACATGGCCCTGGTTTAAAAAAGCAAACAGTATTAAAAAGCCTCTCAAAAACAGCAGTCCCCTCCACCCTTGCTGGTTCTTCCTCCCCCAAGGCGAACACATCCAAATCTTTTGAGGTGTTTCTTTTGGGATTTACCTCTGTGTGTCTAAATAACATGTGCATATTGCAATTTCTTGATCTCTCTTGGTTGGATGTTTGTGTATCCCACGATCGTATTTTATAGTATTGGTGTTTATACCCTGACACTCACACTTCCTCTGCTTCCCCAGCCAACTGACTTGTCTCTGTATCAATGTTTGGTCAAATTAGTATTCAGGGTTTGTATTATTTTGGCCATGTAAATATCAATCGCAGCTGAACCATAGAGCCGACCAGGATTACTTTTTCTTTCTCATACCTAGCATTAATAATTGTCTCATTTAAAACATTTGCTCAATTTTCTGTGTATTTTACCATTAATTGGTAATGTTGCCTCTACTGGAGCTGAAATTTCTTTGAATAACAACACATCAAGTACCATTTTTATCTTAGGTATGTCTCTTCTGGACAATTTCTGGACCTGCCTCCAGAAAGACCCCAGACTGCAATTCTGTCACATCTCTTTATCTTCATCATAGGATTTTCCTTCATGACCATCTTGGGGGTTCCTTTAACTCTTGCCCATTTTGGATCCTTTACTTCCTTGATTTCACATCATTTTTTTTTTCAAAAGTTTACTTCCTTGTTTTGCTGGAGCATCTTAGTAAATGGAGTTCATGACTATCTAAAAATAACTCCATTCTACATCCACACTTGACTGCTAGTAGCTGGTGTGATGGTTAAGTTTATGATTAACTTGACTGGGCTTAAGGATGCCCACATGGTGAGTAAAACATTATTTTGGGTGTGTCGATGAGGGTGTTTCTGGAAGAGATGAGCATTTGATTCAGTAGACTGTGTAAAGATCAACACTCACTGGTGTAAGCAGGCCCAAATAGAAGAAACAATGAGGGAAAGGAGTCACCCTTCAAGAAAGTCAAGCTTTCTTGAGCTGGGAAGTCCATTTTCTCCTGCCTTTGGTCATCAGAGCTCCTGGCCCAGACCTTTGAATTCTGGACTTATACCAATGGTTCTTTGGTTCTCAGTCCTTCAGCCTCAGACTGAATTGTATCACTGGCTTCTCTGGTTGTTCGGCTTGCAGACAGCCCACTGTGGGACTTCTAGGCTTCCAAAGCCATGTGAGCCAATTCCTATAACAAATCTCCTCTTATCTATATCCGCACCTATAGCTATAGCTAATCTATATCTATATATCCGATTGGTTCTGTTTTTCTGGAGAATTCTAACACAGCTGTGTATAAAATTTTAGTTTACAAATAATTCACTCATAGTTTGAGAAACATTTTCCATTGTTTTCCAGATTCCATTATTACTTTTGATAATTCTGATACCATTCTGATTCCAAACCCTCTATATGTGGCCTATTTTTTTCCCTCCCTGCAATTTTAGGATATTTTCCTATGCCAGCTCTTCTAAAATCATACAATGGTTTGCCTTGATGGGGGTCTTGTTTTCATTCTTTGTACAGGAAACTCAAGTTAGCCCTTTTGATCTGGAGACAAATGCCTTCAGTTTTGGAAATTTTTCCTGTACTTGTTCTTTAATAAAATCTTTCCCTCTATACTCTCTTTTCTCTCTTTCTAGAAGTCCTGTCATGCAATGTTGGCATTTTTTGACTCATAGATTGTAATTGTCTTAGCTTCTCTTTCCAACTTTACATTTTTTGTCTTTCTGGGTGATATTTTCAATATTATCCTTTAATGCTTCAATTTATTTTCTTTTCCATTGATTTTTTAAAATATCTGTTCTCCAGGCACCAGGTGGCTCAGTCATTTAAGAGTCCAATTCTTGATTTCAGATCAGGTCTTGATCTCAGGGTCATGAGTTCAAGCCCTGTGTTGGGCTCCATGCTGGATGTGGAGCCTACTTTTAAAAAATAACATCACTGGGAGGGGAAAAAGATGGCAGAGGAGTAGGGAACCCTATTCCAACCAGTCCCTGTAATTGAGCTGGATATCTCCCAGACCACTCTGAACACCCACAGAATCAGCCTGAGATGTAAGAAGATAGATCTGGATCTCTACAAACAGAATATCGCAGGCAGTTGATTTCGAGGCATGAAGCAGGGAGCCATGATTCCACAGGCACATATCCAAAGATAAATGGAAGGGGGAGGGAGCTGAGCCATTGGGATCCTACACTGCTGGTGAGTGATAGCCTCCCATGCTGGGGACTGGGCACAGACTTGCAGGCCAGTAGTGACAGGGAAAGGACTCTAGGGCAGCCCCACAGACTGAAACCTGGAGCGGCAGGGCCGTGAGTGAAATGGGGGTGGCTGGTGGTTTTAGAAGCACAAAGTGCAGAGACGTGCCCCTACCTGGAGGTGAGAACTGGGAGCACTGCGGAGGGGTACACAACCCAGGATGCTGCAGTTTATAGCAGCACAGACAGAAACAGAGATAGTGTGGCCTGGAGAGCTCACTGAAGAACAGACTACAATCTCTCTGCTCTGAGGCAGAGGGTTGGAAATGGTCTCTTCTGTTCTGACTCTCGGAAGAGATGTGGAAAGCCACCAGGGAAAGCAGCCAGAGAACAAAAGCCCCAAAAAACTGGTTTTCACTGAGCCCATTTCCCCCCCCACCACAGGGGGCAGGGCAACTCTGCCCAAACAGGGTTGCCTGAGTAACAGTGCGGCAAGCCCCTCCCCCAGAAGACAGGCTGGGAAAACAAGAGGCCAACAACCCTAAGGTCCCTATAAAGCAGGTGCATCTTGCTTGGGTTGTGGTCAATAATTTGGACCCTGTACATTCCCTCAACCACCCCTCAACAGAATGACTAGGAGGAGGAACCCTCAAATGGAAAGACTCAGAGACTGTGAATTCTGCCACAGATTTACAAATGGATAGAGATATAACCAAGATGTCAGAAATGGAATTCAGGGTAGGAGTTGTGAAGACAATAGCTAGAAAGGAGAAATTGATTAATGGCAAGATAGAATCTCAAAGGGCAGAAATGAAAGCTAAACGCGCAGAACTTAAAAATGCTATCAATGAGATCCAACCTAATCTAGATAATCTAACAGCTAGGGTAAGCAAGGCAGAAGAATAAATTAGTGATCTAAAAGACCAGTTGATAGAAAAGAAGGAAAAAGAGGGAAAAACAATTCAAAATCCATGAAAATAGAATCAGAGAAATAAGTGACACCATGAAACTTTCCAATGTCAGAATTATTGGGGTCCCTGAGGAGGTGGAGAGAGAGAGAGGACTAGAAGATATATTTGAGCAAATCGTAGCTGAGAACTTCCCTAATCTGGGGAATGAAACAAACGTTCGTATCCTAGAGGCAGAGAGGACCCCTCCCAAGATCAAGGAAAACAGGCCAACACCCCGGCATGTAATAGTAAAACTTGCAAATCTTAGAACCAAGGAAACCATCTTAAGGGCAGTTAGGGGGAAGAGATTCCTTATGTACAGAGGGAGGAACATCAGAATAACGTCAGACCTATCCACAGAGACCTGGCAAGCCAGAAAGGGTTGGCAAGACATATTCAGGGTACTAAACGAGAAGAACATGCAGCCAAGAATACTTTATCTGGCAAGGCTGTCATTCAGAATGGATGGAGAGATGCAGAGCTTCCAAGACTGGCA
>NW_027692185.1:0-357 GCF_054177405.1 Leptonychotes weddellii | reverse complement strand
AGCAAATTTACAGTGTTCAGTGTATATGCTTTCATTTCCTTGATTAAATTTATTGCTAATTATTTTTATTATTTTCAGTGCTATTGTAATTGGGATTTTTTTACATTTCTTTTTCTAATTTTTCATTGCCAATGTGTAAAAACACAACTAACTTTTTGTTGATCCTGTGCCCTGCAACTTTGCTGAACGTGTTTATAAAACTAGTAGTTTTCTTGTAGTTTTGGAGATTTTCCATGATAGGATTATGTTATCTGTGAATAAAGATAATTTCACTCCTTCTTTTCTAAATTGGATGCCTTTTATTTATTTTTCTAGCTTAATTGTTCTGGCTAGAACTTCCAATGCAATGTTGAATAG
>NW_027692184.1:0-357 GCF_054177405.1 Leptonychotes weddellii | reverse complement strand
TGTGGCTTCAGTTCCGGTTTCTTTCTATTGGATTGCAGGGATGCTTCATGCCTGTGTGGCTCTGAGATATGATAGGGCTTGGCTTTATCTTTTTTTTTTTTTTTTTAAAGATTTTATTTATTTATTTGAGAGAGAGAGAATGAGAGAGAGCACATGAGAAGGGGGAGGGTCAGAGGGAGAAGCAGACTCCCTGCCGAGCAGGGAGCCTGATGCGGGACTCGATCCAGGGACTCCAGGATCATGACCTGAGCCGAAGGCAGTCGCTTAACCAACTGAGCCACCCAGGCGCCCGGGCTTGGCTTTATCTTGAGGATCAGGTTGAACATCCTTCTGACAGAGGGACCTGTATGAATGTTT
>NW_027692183.1:0-357 GCF_054177405.1 Leptonychotes weddellii | reverse complement strand
AAATGCGCTTAGGGCAGTCCATGCCAGCTCCGGGCAAGGGAGAAAGGAAATCCTCCGAACGAAACAGGTTTTGGCAGCTGTCCTCCCTGACCTCGTCCTCCTGGCTGGGATCGAGCAGCCAAGAGTAGCTGACCCCGATCTATCACCGCCATCGCTCGGGAGGCAGAGAGTGAGCCCTGGGGCGCAGCTGAGGCCAACTGCTCCATCCGGGGAATCCCGAGGAGGCTGGACAAATTGAAAGCGTGCTCCCACGTGGCTCAGCAAAATTAGAGCCAGGCCCATCGATGGCACTTCACAACAAAACAGGCTTCGGTCTTTATAATTCCCATTGCCATCTCTCAAAAGCCGGTGACGTTG
>NW_027692182.1:0-357 GCF_054177405.1 Leptonychotes weddellii | reverse complement strand
TGGTGATGGGTATTGAGGAGGGCACGTTCTGCATGGAGCACTGGGTGTTATGCACAAACAATGAATCATGGAACACTACATCTAAAACTAATGATGTAATGTATGGAGATTAACATAAGAATAAAAAAAAACAAGCTGACAATAGGCTTAAAAAGATAAAAAAAAAAAAGATTTTATTTATTTATTTGAGAGAGAGAGAGAGACAGCGAGAGCAGGAACACAAGCAGGGGGAGCGGGAGAGGGAGAAGCAGGCTCCCAAGGAGCAGGGAGCCCGATGTGGGGCTCGATCCCAGGACCCTGGGATCATGACCTGAGCCGAAGGCAGACGCTTAACGACGGAGCCACCCAGGCGCCCCG
>NW_027692181.1:0-357 GCF_054177405.1 Leptonychotes weddellii | reverse complement strand
GAGGGGCTGGGGGGATGGGTTAGCCCGGTGATGGGTATTAAAGAGGGCACGTGTTGAATGGAGCACTGGGTGTTATATGGAAACAATGAATCATGGAACACTACATCAAAAACTAATGATGTGATGGTGATTAACATAACATAATAAAAAAAGTTTAAAAATAAATAAATAAATAATATTATTAAAAAAAAAATACATCAGTGCTGGCCTGGAGTGGAAGGGGCGAGAGAGGGATGACAGGCAGAGCACAGAGGATTTTTAGGGCAGTGAAACCATTCTGTAGGACATCTGTCCAAACCCACAGAATGTGCAACAGCAACAGTGAACCCCAATGTCAACTGGGGACTCTGGGTGATG
>NW_027692180.1:0-357 GCF_054177405.1 Leptonychotes weddellii | reverse complement strand
ACTGATTCTAGACTTTTGTTTTTTCTAAATAGATCATCTTAAACTACATTTTAAATCATATATGTTTATTTATCTATACTGTGGATTATTTAGGTTAGTGTGGTTAGTAGCCGTGTTAATTAGAACAGTTGGAGAAGAAGAATCTCAAAGGGAGGACCGTGCTTTGCACTTCCATTTAGAAAGTATTTTAGACTTTCGCATATGGGAGGCCCTTACCACTTTTCTGGAAGTTTCTTTTTCTTTTTTTTTTTTCTCCAAAGAACTAATTTAAATGATTTAGAAATTATGTGTGTGGAGAGATTATTACTCTTAGTGACAGAAAAGAAGGAATTCAATTGATTAGCCATTGAAAGTATT
>NW_027692179.1:0-357 GCF_054177405.1 Leptonychotes weddellii | reverse complement strand
GGGAGATGAACCACGAGAGAGATGGACTCTGAGAAACAAACTGAGGGTTCTAGAGGGGAGGGGCGTGGGGGGATGGGTTAGCCCGGTGATGGGTATTGAGGAGGGCACATTCTGCATGGAGCACTGGGTGTTATACACTAACAATGAATCATGGAACGCTACATCAAAAACTAATGATGTAATGTATGGTGATTAACATAACATAATAATAAAAAAAAAGAATATCCTCTTCTGGAAAAGATAGTCTATACGCTAAAAAGCTTATAACCCCATTCTTTCTTTCCTCCCTATACACATGGATTATTATTTTAGAACTAGGGAATCATTGAGAGTCTGGGCTTTGTGGTCATAAAAACC
>NW_027692178.1:0-357 GCF_054177405.1 Leptonychotes weddellii | reverse complement strand
TTTTTTTTTCTCAACACTTTAAATACTTCTTCACTCCCCTTGTTTGCATGGTTTCTGCATAGAAGTTAGATGTGATTCTTTCCTTTACTACTTTGTAGATAGGTAAGGTTTTTCTGTCCTTTGGTTTCTTTAAGGATTTTTTTCTTTACCCTTGATTTTTTGTTTGTTTTTGGTAACTTCAAAATTATATGCCAAGGTGCAGAGTTTTTTTGAACACTTATTCTGCTTGAACTTCCTGGATCTGTTTGGTGTCTGATATTAATTTGGGGAAATTGTCATTATTATTTCAAATATTTCTTCTGTTTCTTTCTCTCTTTCTCCTCCTGGCATACCCATTATGAATTTGTTATTCCTTTT
>NW_027692177.1:0-357 GCF_054177405.1 Leptonychotes weddellii | reverse complement strand
CACTAAAGCCAAACCTGCTGGGGCTGGCACTCAGTCTCTGCAACCCTTCCCCTCCTTCTGCACCTCTCCTGGTCAGTAGAGCATCCACAAAATGGTATTTTATTTATTTTATTTTATTTTTATTTTATTTTAATGTTATGTTAGTCACCAGTTAGTCATCATTAGTTTTTGATGTAGTGATCCGTGATTCATTGTTGGCATATAACACCCAGTGCTCATTACAACACATGCCCTCCTCAATACCCATCACCAGGCTAACCCATCCCCCCACCGCCCTTCCCTCTAAAACCCTCAGTTTGTTTCTCATAGTGTCTCATGGTTCATCTCTCTAATTCCCCCCCCCCTCATTTTTCCCTT
>NW_027692176.1:0-357 GCF_054177405.1 Leptonychotes weddellii | reverse complement strand
GAATCTCTCTCTGCACCTGTCTTCTATCATCTGGACAGTGACAAAATTTTAAACCACCCACCAGAATTCTTTTCAGGTTTAACCATTTCTCCGTTTCTGTAAATGTATGACTTGTCTAACTGAACTACCACAAATAGCTTGAAGACTTCAACATCCGTACTCCTCACCAAGAAAGAAGGTTGCTCTTCACCATTGGAATTGACTCTGGTACTTACAGTATTGGCTTCAGACTGTGCCACAGGGAATAAAAGGATATTAGCATGTAGTTCTTAACTGCATTACAGTGTGTAGATGATGACATTCAGATGAACTTAATACACAGGCTGATGGCTATGCTAACCGCTGGTCTGGTACAGA
>NW_027692175.1:0-6819 GCF_054177405.1 Leptonychotes weddellii | reverse complement strand
GAGAGGGAAGAGGGCAGAGGGAGAAGCAGACCCCCTGCTGAGCAGGGAGCCCGATGTGGGACTCGATCCCGGGACTCCAGGATCATGACCTGAGCCGAAGGCAGTCGCTTAACCAACTGAGCCACCCAGGCGCCCTCGGTAGATTATTGACATCAAGAATTTCTTTAAGAAAGGACATAGTTCTGTAAAATACCAATAATTACTGACATTAAGAATCATGAGTCATAAAATAATCTAAGGCCTTTCTCAACTTATATTTTCAGTCTTACTGCAGCCAGTAGATATGCTTTCATTTATTTTATTTCCAAATAGTTCCCAATTTTACTATTTTGAAATTATTGAATAAGGTTTTGACTGTTTTCAAAATACCATCATAATATTTTTAGTTGTGCCTAAAATATATTTTCCACTCCTTTTCCAGACTATTGACTTTTAACTTTTGTAGGCATTCTTGAAAAAGACAATCCACCCATTTCAGTTGATTTAATTTAATACATTTTTTTCCCTCTGAACCATCCCATGCTCCATTATGTCTTTTTTCTTCCTAGACTTCAACACTCCTACTCATCTTTCCTCTTTGGAGTTTATTCCACTTCTTAAACCCTTATGGTACTTCCTATTCCTGAAGAATGGGATGCAGCTGCCTGAGAACTTTCTTCTCCATCTACAGGCATATTCACTCTTTGTAGTTTACTCATGTGAACTGAGAATCAAATGAAAACCTGAGGTATTGAGGGTATTCTCCTTTTCAAATCATGTACTAAAGTGTTAAGCAAGATCATTATTGACAAGGGTGTCAATTTACAGAAATGCCCCAAAATTTAAACCTCATGTTTCTTGTATTTGTGCCAACTGGTAAGAAACATTTGTATTTCAGACAGGTACCCACAGGACAGGTGCAGCCATAGATTTCTATTGTTTGGCCCTTTCAGGGTTTTAATAAAATATGAATTTCAGTGTGTTTAGATGGAGTGTTCCCTCTCCAGTTGGCATCAGCCTCCACTGGTAAATGCTACCCTTCCTGCAGCTATGTTATTCATAAGTGACACCCTGTAAGTACTTAAATTTGTGATATGTGCCTAAACACACATTACTGCATTTGTCTTTCATGATCATTGATGTCAGCTCCTTATACTTTGGTATGTTAATTTACTTTTCAAAACCTGAATACTTTAACATTACATAATTTTCTTCAATGGAAAAATGTGTGTATATGTGTTTTATAAATAGGCTATGTTTACTTAAGAATAATTCATATTTTAGGTTTCATATTTCTAGATACAAGAAAAAGATCAGCTGAAGCATCCCAATATAGAAATACCATGAAAATAAATAGAATCAAACTATTTAAGGAAAGTAATATACAGAAAAATCTTAAAATTCACAGTATTTGAATTAGTATATACCAAAATTATTTTATTTTTTGAGATTTTAGAGTTGAAAAGGAACTACTTTTTAGGTAACATGCTTATTAGAAAAACTTAGTATTTGAAGGGTTGGATTGATGAATTATTTGTATCTCTGTAATGTTCATTATAATATTTTTGAAGCATGATATGCATTGGAAAGTACACAAATCATAATCTTACAGCTCACTGAATTTTCCCCAAATCAGCATACCCACATACTCCAGGCCCAGGTAAACAGAATATTACCAGAATCCTAGACATCCCTTGTGTCCCCCTTCTGTCTCTATGGTTTTTAAAATAAGATTGTTGTATTCACTTGAATTCTATAAAGCATATATCTTAGATTTTCCTATATTTAATTATAAAGTTATAACCCTAGGTAGATATGTCTAGGAATAGTGATGAAAAGCAGTTGTTACTACCCACATTTATCAAATCAGCTTCTTGAAATCATGGGATTTTTGTGTTAATTCAGGGGTGCCCTTGAGTAAATTTTTAGGCTAGATCCTTAGCATGGAATGTCAGTCTGAGAGCATTTATCAGTAATATATTTTAAGTTTGTGGTCAACCACACAATAGCTCTTAATAGTAAGTCCATTTATTTTTTCCAACTATCACATGAAAGCAAATATAAAAATAGTTGGCATACGATTCCTATTTCTAGACAAAAGAATAAATGTCATGATGTTTTCAAACACCTTTAAGAAGGGAAGTCATTATTCATTCAATAGTGTTATAAAAAGACATTGCTATTTCAACACAGTTGATACTATATTTTATTTTTCTTTTTGTTATTAATGTGTTCCTTATGTTTGATTAGAATTACCAATGATTAATAATCTACAGGCCCCAATAGAATATAATGGAATTAACTACTTTAAAATTCATCATTAAACATGGACTAGGATTTTTCATTGTATATGTATGAAGCTGTTTGTTCAGGAGATACTTGGTGAAGTTAAATATCCTGCCTAAGAACATGAGGGTGTAAGTGGTAGACCTCGAGTTCAAATCCAGGTTACAACCTGGAACACTGTGCTCTAGAAATGTGAGCATCCCAAAGACAGAGAGAAGGCTGGTAGTGGAACCATGATAGCCCCAGAGACTATAGAGGGCAGCTTGCTTTGATTGCCTGTATGTGTAGGTACAGTTGTGGTTGCCTTCTTTATTTAGTAGTAAAGCAATATATTTCTATATAATACATCACAGCATGCCACATGCTCTCAAATATCCACAAGTAGAACACCATGGATATTTTGCTGTCATATGTAAAAATCATTTAAAAATAAAAAAAATATTTTTGACCTCTATTCTACTTTATAATCTGTCAATTAGCCATAATCATTCATGCTCATAATCACAGACACATATATTTTTCTAATTGGAAATAACTGTAGAAAAAATAACACTTATGTGATAAGCAAGGAAAGTGAATCTTATAGAAATGATATGCCCAAAGTCACATAATTACTTTAGAGTCAATTAAGACATTTACTTAACTCTCTTGACTCCTTTCAACAGCATTTTTCTATTCTTCCACTTCCTAACATAAAATAATATAAATATTGATTTAGAGTTCTTTTTGGTGCAGAAAGCTCTGGTAGTTTCTTCATCATTTTCATTCTCTTAAAACCAGTTTTTAAAAGCTACTCTTAAGCAATTTATAAATTTATTATAACTGCATACTGAAAGATCTTGCATGCCTCCTGATATTTTGTGACCAAATATACATCAATTTCAGGGCCTGATTTGTAATTTGACCAACTGGGGATATAATGACACGTAAATCAGTAGCATTCCTTTGTAAAATCACTGAGATATGAAAAATAAAATCTTAGTTTTGCCTACTCTTGAATAAACATTTATAGTCCTCATTTATCAATAAATAACACATTAAAATTATATCGACTATGACAAGGTATCTTGGTTATTAAAATATAGCAAGGATCGAGGTGATTTATATAATAAAATGAATAACATTGTTCTAATAAATATATATAGAACTCTGCAACAGAGAGTGAGAATGAAAGAGACAGAGAGAGCGAGGAACCATGCAGATTCTTTCGAAGGTCTAACAAAAGATTTGTAAAAACTGGGCATGTTTTAAGCTATAAAAACAAATTTTGATAAATACTAATGCATTGGTATCATACAGAACATTTATGTCACCAAAATATATTTAAGTTGGAAATATGAAACTAAATATAATACAGTAAAAGATAACTAAAACAACAAAGGGGTTGGAAATTAAACATGCATTTATCTTAATAATACTTCTGAATCACTAATGAACTCATGAAATAAATAAGTAGATAAAGGTGGCCCATGAAAGGATCAAAGATAAGAATGTTTATATGCCAAGGAACAATTTTTAATTGGATTTTACTACTGAAACCCAAATTTAAAAATAAAGTAGTATGCAAAGATGTTGATAGGGAAGTTTTTGTTCTCACGTGCTTCCATTAGAAAAAAATAACCCCTGAAAGTAATTAGTTAGGATCCAACTCAAGAAGTTAAGAAAGGACAAAGGAGAGTAGAAGGGAAAAATAATGAAATAAGCGTTATAATAGGTAAATTCTTTAATGAAATATTAATTTTATAAACAAGTAGAAATTCAGTTTATGGCACTCTTTTATCATTTAAATTAACATCTTTTGTTCAATTTTATTTTATTATGTTAGTCACCATTCATTACATCATTAGTTTTTTTTTTTTTTTAAAGATTTTATTTATTTGAGACAGAGAGAATGAGAGACAGAGAGCATGAGAGGGAGGAGGGTCAGAGGGAGAAGCAGACTCCCTGCCGAGCAAGGAGCCCGACGCGGGACTGGATCCCGGGACTCCAGGATCATGACCTGAGCCGAAGGCAGTCGCTTAACCAACTGAGCCACCCAGGCGCCCTCATTAGTTTTTGATGTAGTGTTCCATGATTCATTGTTTGCATATAACACCCAGTGCTCCATTCAATACATGCCCTCCTTAATATCCATGACCGGGCTACCCATCCCCCCACCCCCTCCCCTCTAAAACCCTCAGTTTGTTTTTCAGAGTCCATTGTCTCTCATGGTTCGTCTCCCCCTCCGATTCCCCCCCTCATTTTTCCCTTCCTACTATCTTCTGTTTTTTTTTTTTTTTTTAACATATAATGTATTATTTGTTTCAGAGGTAGTGGTCTGTGATTTGTCAGTCTTACACAATTCACAGCGCTCACCATAGCACATACCCTCCCCAATGTCTATCACCCAGCCACCCCATCCATCCCACCCCCCCACCACTCCAGCAATCCTCAGTTTGTTTTCTGAGATTAAGAATTATTTCTTGTCCAAAGATTATATTTGCTGTTTAAAAAAGACTATTTAGACTTCCTTGTCTATTGATATTCAGCAATTCAGGTTAAAAAATATACCAGGTGTGAGGAGTGTGTGTATGTGTGTGTATGTATGTGTGTGCAAGTACACACAAATGCATGTGAGTGGTGTTTATATGTGTTTGTATATATGTGTATGTATATATATTGCATTTATAGTAATATAATGTCATGTGGTTAAAAGATACAAAGATGATTGTTGTAAAAAATAATGCATGGAAAGTGCATAGAACAGTGCTCAATAATGTAATCACTGATAAAAACAGCAAAAAAGACCATATAATAATAATTCTGCGTATTCATCTCAACTTGATATTCTCTGGCTCTAAGTTGCATGTATATATTTATGTACCTATGTATTCTCTCATCTGGTGCAATGTATATGGTAATTATAAATGTCATTGATACTTAAACAACCAGTGTTTTTAAATGGAGAAAATACATTGAGCTTTTAAAAAGTTTGTATTTGAGTTTTTGATGATAAAGCTTTCTACAGTTACTTGCAAATAATTGCTTATATTCCAGATTGTTTTTAATACTCATTTGTCCCCAAACAAAGCATGACATAATGTGCTGTTTTGCATTTTTATGACATTTTGTTTTTTCTCAATGATTTTTTTAGCAAGTTAAAAACTGAGAATTACTTATTTCAATTACATATTGCTGTATTACTCATCACCTCCAAACTTAGTGGCTTAAAAAATGAGTATTTCTCACAATTCTTTGTGTTTATTTGCAGCTTTTTTATTCCATGTAATTTCAGCTGGGGTCATTCATGTCACTGCTCCCTGAAACCATCAGCAGATATTTTTCCATCTTGACTTCTTCTTTCTTACTATGGCTTGTCCTCAGTAGGGCCATCCACAGGGTGTGACTACCAGAAGGCATGGTTCATTAGAGACCACCAATACATTTCTTTACTACATTTATTAAAAATAAAAGTCATAAGAATTTTTTTTTTTGGTATAATGAAATTTCTAAGTAATGCCAAAATGCTATAAATGCACCAAACCATCTTTGGTGATGGTTTCAGGGAGCTCTGAGTGGAAGAGAGGAAGTAGTACAGGATAACCACCATGTTATTTACTGGATGCTGGTGACAACGACTGACGTTAACTGAGAAAGGAAACCTAGAAGGAGATGCAATTTGTTACAGTGTGGGGAATAGTATTTCAGCTTGGGACCATGCTAATCTGGGGCTATTTGTTTGTCTTGTTAGATAATATGCACAGCAGAGAGAGTATAATGCTCATAAGAAAAATAGAATACAGACCTAAACTTGTCTAAAACAGATAAACCAAATTAAAAATTGATAGTGGGAAGATATTACTCAAATAGAGTCCATGGAGTGAGAACAATGGATAAGATGGAGCCCTGGGGAATGCCACTGTGGATTTAAGGAGTTCATGTAGAAGATTTTAGGGATAAAGAGATCCAGGGGAAAGTATATTCAAGGCAGCACAGATGGTTAAACATATTAATGATCAATCATGTCCCAAACAGCAGGAACATTTATTAAATAAGATCTAAAAAGCAAAGAATGGCGACTAGGAATAATCCAGATTTAGGTCTTGGTAGACAAGTAAGATATAAAAATATGGTGAAATTTATATATAATGTTGGTCTTGATGGGCTAAGTAAGTAAACAAATGAGATCTTTAAAAATGCAAATGGTCTATGATCCAGCAATTGCACTACTGGGTATTTACCCCAAAGATACAAATGTAGGGATCCAAAGGGATACATGCACCCTGATATTTGTATCAGCAATGTCCATAATAGCCAAACTGTGGAAAGAGCCAAGATGTCCATCGACAGATGAATGGATAAAGAAGATGTGGTATATATATACAATGGAATATTATGCGGCCATCAAAAGGAATGAGATCTTGCCATTTGCAACAACGTGTATGGAACTGGAGGGTGTTATGCTGAGCGAAATAAGTCAATCAGAGAAAGACATGTATCGTATGACCTCACTGATACGAGGAATTCTTAATCTCAGGAAAACAAATTGAGGGTTGCTGGAGTTGATGGGGGTGG
>NW_027692174.1:0-357 GCF_054177405.1 Leptonychotes weddellii | reverse complement strand
TCTGCACCCAGCCATGCACCCTCAGCTACTCCTGGCTTCTGTGTGTTCCTCAGTGGAACTGTAAGTGGACTGGACCCTTGGCATGAGCAGGTATATCATTCCCACTTTTGAGTGTCCTTGAGCAGCCCGTGGCGTATAGAAATTTTCCACTTCGCGGGGCGCCTGGGTGGCTCAGTTGGTTGAGCGACTGCCTTCGGCTTAGGTCATGATCCTGGAGTCCCGGGATCGAGTCCCGCATCGGGCTCCCTGCTCGGCGGGGAGTCTGCTTCTCCCTCTGACCCTCCTCCCTCTCATGCTCTCTGTCTCTCATTCTCTCTGTCTCAAATAAATAAATAAAATCTTTAAAAAAAAAAAAAA
>NW_027692173.1:0-357 GCF_054177405.1 Leptonychotes weddellii | reverse complement strand
TGTTGGAGCAGAGGCACATGCCAATGCAAACAGTGGCCCTGGGTCACACACAACATGGTCAATAATGTTTGGACCACAGAAGGGCATCTGAGAGATGAATACAATGGGGATCAGGAACCACAGAAATCCACAAACCCAGCAGATAATGACCAGTTTGGTACAGAAATGCCCAGTCATGGTATTAGGGTAGTGCAAGGGATGGCAAATAACAAGGTACCGATCAAAGGCCATGATGGCCAAGAGGAAACATTCAGATGTTCCCAAAGAGAAAAAGAAATAAAATTGGAGGAAACATCCAGTAAAGGAGATGGTCTTTTTATCTGAGAGGAAATTGACCAACATCTTGGGGACTGTAGA
>NW_027692172.1:0-357 GCF_054177405.1 Leptonychotes weddellii | reverse complement strand
CACCCAGGTGCCCTGAAATATGGATGAATTTTAAAATCATTGCACTGCATTGTATGAAAGAAGGCAGACATAAAAGAGTATATATATGTATTTCCAGTTATATGAATTTGTTAAAACTGCAGTGAACTATTGATGGTTCCCTGGGTCTGAGGCTGGAAGCAGTGATGGACCACAAAGGGGCACAAGGGAGGTTGTGAGGAAGTGGAAATGCCCTGTGTCTTGACTGTAGCAGAAGTTTCATTAGTGTGTACATCTATCAAATAGCATTTAACTGTATGCTTTAAAGACATGCAGTCTATTGTACCTAAATTATACCTTAAATAAGTTGATTTCACAATCTATTGTATCTCTCTGCAG
>NW_027692171.1:0-357 GCF_054177405.1 Leptonychotes weddellii | reverse complement strand
ACTTCCTTACAGGCCCAGTGACTGGGAATTCATTATTTACCATGCAGTACCTTTGATGGAGACGTCTAAGTGAGGGCAAAACGTCTGTAGATGAGAGGTTATGATTAATCAGACCTGGAGAAATGGAATTCTGCATTCATTGTTGATTCAAATCCCTCTCCCAGATCTCGCCTTTCTAGACATATTTATTTTTCACCTTATACTCTGGCATCGAAGTCTGAGTGGGTAAGGACTAAGCCCTGTTTTGGCTTTGGTAACGATCCTGAAGGTAAACAGCTCGGTTTAGCTCAGCTCGCATTTGAAGAGTCACCTCCAGCACCCGAACTAAGGGACACACGATACTTCAAAGCAGTCCCA
>NW_027692170.1:0-357 GCF_054177405.1 Leptonychotes weddellii | reverse complement strand
TGTGTGTGTGTGTGTGTGTGTATGAATGAAAAGTACTATATAGAATTTGATTTTATTTTTATAGTACCTTTTATATTAACAGTATCTTCAAGCACAACCATACAAACTTATATTTAAAATACCTGCTATGTATTAACAACCATGAAAATAAAAATTCAGCATCTATTAAGAAATTACAGGTGACTTTTACTGGATAAAAAAAGGCACTGTGCCCAGAGATTGAGCATTAGATAAAATACTATTCCTTCTCTTCTTAAGGACAACTCTATGACATAATCAGATTGATCTATCACTTCAGGAAAAAAAATCTAAAAATTACAAGTTTACATTAATTTAAATTGTCCTAAAAAATAGTGA
>NW_027692169.1:0-357 GCF_054177405.1 Leptonychotes weddellii | reverse complement strand
GGATGGTCTGGCCCGAGAGCTCGCCCCGGGAACGTCTTCACTGGTGGTACCATTCCTGACGTTTCTCCGTCGTGCTCCGTGTTGTTCTGTTTGGTGGCAGGCAGCCCCATCCTTGAGGACACAACGTGGGGGCCGTGGCCTGCACACCTGGAAGGACTGGATGACCCAGGAGGGGTGATGCACCGCTCAGGGCCAAACCTTTGGGAGGGGCAGGAAGCAGCTGTCCCGAGGCCGGGCAGATGGATGTGGGGGCAGGACTGGCTTCTTTCGTCCTGCTCTGAACCTCAGCTCCAGGGGCAGCACAAGCTGGGACAGCTTGGTCCCACTGGATGGCAGGACTGTAAACCAGAAGGCTGG
>NW_027692168.1:0-357 GCF_054177405.1 Leptonychotes weddellii | reverse complement strand
TCCCGAGAGCGGGCCCAAGTCAGGCTGGGCCGGTGGCAGGCGTGTGGACTGCAGACAGAGACCAGGGCAGGACAACAACTCGTACTCAGCACCTCTGGCCAGCTCAGCAGATGTGGTCCGCTCTCGGGGACCCTGCCCGGCTTGTCTCGCCTGCTAGGAAACAGGTGCTGGCCTCCCTGGGCCTGGTGTGCAGCCGAGGTGGGAGCTGCTGACAGGAGGCCGCTCCCAGCCCTCCCCCCATCCTGGACTGTGTCCGCCCAGGGGACAGGAGTAGAACAGGCCCTTGGGCGTCCTTTTCCCCTGCAAAACCCTGCAGCTCCACCAGCTGCCCCGACAGCACCCTGGGTGGGCCCCTCC
>NW_027692167.1:0-357 GCF_054177405.1 Leptonychotes weddellii | reverse complement strand
GGTTTCTTTTGGTATTTACCTCTGTGTTTTTAAATAACATATTTGTATGTCTTTATTTTTCAATTGTAGATTTTGAGAATCGACTTCCTGCTCTGGTTGAGGCTTCTCCTCTCTTACGGGTGCCTTCCCCTCCCTTCCCGCTCCCCCCCCTCACACACTTCCTTTCCCCTCATCATCATCTCGGGGTATTCTGTCACCTTGTGAAGAAATCAGTATTCAGTGTTTACATTTTTATGACTATGTAAATATTGTTTCTGGATGACCAATCTAGTGTACTATAATTGAATTTCCTCTGTTTTTTCTGTGGTTAATAATTATCTCTTGTTTTTCATTTGTTTAATTTTCTATGTCCCTGTC
>NW_027692166.1:0-357 GCF_054177405.1 Leptonychotes weddellii | reverse complement strand
GAGAGAGAATCCCAAGCCGACTCCCGGCTGAGCACAGAGCCCAACGCAGGGCTCGATCTCACCACCTGGAGATCATGACCTGAGCCGAAACCAGGAGTCGGACACTTAACCGACTGAACCACCCAGGCGCCCCCGACGGCCCTTATTAAAACACTGACGGCGGAGTCAAAATCAGTCCTCTTCAACCCTCTCTGACCTTCACATTCATGATTCCTGACAACTTCTGTCTTCTGAGGTCACCATACACAGCCTGCTCCCCCTGTGGATGCTCACCTTCCACGGCCTCCTTTCCAGCCTTGCAAACTTGCTGTTATTCACACACTTGGGGCACACGCACGCTCTCCTTCCATCCAGGTC
>NW_027692165.1:0-357 GCF_054177405.1 Leptonychotes weddellii | reverse complement strand
TGCCCAGTGTCTAGGAAAGTAAGGTTCAAACCACCTTAGAATTCATAACCTTGTTAATCTTTCTCCAGGAGCCTCTGGAAGCAGGCAGCACAGAACAGCATTTGGATGATAGATGGCCGTGCTCCAGTTCAGTTTTACTACTTATTGTGACCTTTTACGCAAACTGATTTCTCCATCATCAGAAAAATGGGGGTGATACTACCCACCTCAGAACTGTTATTGGGATACTATGAGTTGATTTTTGGACACAGAGCATTGTATAAATGCTATGAATTATCCTGAGCTGTGTATTATTTTCCCTTATATTCTAAGATTTTTTTAAAATTGAAATAAAAATGCAAACTTTAACTTCTAAAC
>NW_027692164.1:0-6820 GCF_054177405.1 Leptonychotes weddellii | reverse complement strand
ACATCTCCAAAAGCTAGTGAAAGAAAAGCAAAAATGAACTTTTGGGATTTCATCAAGATAAAAAGCTTCTGCACAGCAAAGGAAACAGTCAACAAAACAAAGAAGCAACCCACAGAAGGGGACAAGGTATTTGCAAATGACACTGCAGATAAAGGGCTGATATCCAAGATCTATAAAGAACTTCTCAAACCCAACACCTAAAAAACAAATAAGTCAAAAAATGGGCAGAAGATATGAAAAGACACTTCTCCAAAGAAGACATACAAATGGCCAACAGACACATGAAAAAATGTTCATCATCATTGACCATCAGGGAAATCCAAATCAAAACCACATTGAGATACCACCTTACACCAGTTAGAATGGCAAAAATGGACAGGGAAAGAAACAACAAATGTTGGAGAGGTTGTGGAGAAAGGGGAAACCTCTTACACTGTTGGTGGGAATGCAAGTTGGTACATCCACTTTGGAAAACAGTGTAGAGGTTCCTCAAAAATTTAAAAATAGAGCTACCCAATGACCCAGCAATTGCACTCCTGGGTATTTACCCCAAAGACACAGATGTAGTGAAAAGAAGGGCCATATGCACCCCAATGTTCACAGCAGCAATGTCCACAATAAACAAACTGTGGAAAGAGCCGAGATGCCCTTCAACAGATGAATGGATAAAGATGTGGTCCATATACACAATGGAATATTAGTCAGCCCTCAGAAAGGATGAATACCCAAGTTTTACATCAACATGGATGGAACTGGAGGAGATTATGCTAACTGAAAGAAGTCAAGCAGAGAACGTCAATTATCATATGGTTTCACTTATTTGTGGAACATAAGGAATAGCATGGAGGACATTAGGAGAAGGAAGGGAAAAATGAGGGGGGGGAATTGGAGGGAGAGATGAACCATGAGAGACTATGGACTTTGAGAAACAAACAGGGTTTTAGAGGGGAAGGTGGAGGGGGGATTGGTTAGCCCGGTAATGGGTATTAAGGAGGGCATGTACTGCATGGAGTACTGGGTGTTATACGCAAACAATGGATTGTGGATCACCACATCAAAAACCAATGATGTATATTGTATGGTGACTAACATAACATAATAAAATTTAAAAAAAAAACTAATGATGTACTGTATGGTGACTAACATAGCATAATAATAAAAAAGATTCTTCCATTCTTCAATTTACAAATTCTGATGTCCAAGAGACACATTTTTAAAGTAAAATGACAAGCAACAAACTGATAGAAAATGTTGCAAGGCACACAACCAACAGTTGAAAGCAATTATAAAGCTCTTAAAAATTAATAAGAAAAACAGAGAGGCAATGCCAGAGAACAATTGTTAGAATGAACAAATGGGATTTTCATAGAAAGACAATTATACCTAGCAGTAAGTATATGAAGATGTAGAAACCTCATTAGTTATTAGGAAGATGAAAATCAAGGCCACAGCTAGATAGCATTTATAATCTTTCAGTTGGCAATGATTTAAAAGTCTGCAACACCAGGTGTTGGAGAAAATGTAGATCAACGGAATAATTTACACAAAACTAGGGTAGGATCGATTGATAGAACCACTTTGGAGGAAAATGCCTTGTAAAGTTTGCTTATCCCATAACCAGCAATTTCTGCCCTACGCATACACCCAAAAGACCTTCCTGCACTCAGGACCCAAGAGATATAAACAAAATTATTCATCATAATGCCTTTCATATGAGCCAAGAATGGTAATCAAAAAGTCAACAGACAAAATAATTATAATATAGTCACACAATGGAATATTATACAGTAGTTGAAATAAATGAACCACACTCAACAAAAAAATATTGGATAATCTCACTGACTAAATGTTAGGTGAAAAAAGGAAAGTCCCAAAAGCACATATAAGATATGAGAACTATTGTGGGAGTTCAAATAAACTAATCTTTAAAATACATGCCATTTAGGCATTGACATATACATGTGGGTGGGTTGATACAGAAATTATATTTTAATGCAAGTGTGTGATAAACACAAAATTCAAGATCATGATTTCCCTGGGGGTCAGGTGGGAACAAGAAAGAGTGTAAAGGCATAGAGATAACTATAGGCTGGTAGTAAGATCCCAGTTCTTGAGTTGAGTGGTAGCTACAATATGTTAATGGTACTATTTTAACTCACTGAAAATGGAACAATGATGATACTCATTAGCCACACAATTACGTTATTTACTAATTTTTTAAAAAGCGAGTATTTCCGGGACACCTGGGTGGCTCAGTCGGTTAAGCGGCTGCCTTCGGCCCAGGTCATGATCCCAGGGTCCTGGGATCGAGTCCCACATCGGGCTCCTTGCTCAGCAGGGAGCCTGCTTCTCCCTCTCTCTCCCTCTGCTTGTGCTCTCTCTGTCAAATAAATAAAATCTTTAAAAAAAAAAAAAAAGAAAGAAAAAAAGCAAGTATTTCCTGCAAGCACAACACCTAGATAATTGCCTATAATTCTCCAATTAGATCGATGCCGTACCCACTGGAAAAAAACAAAGTTCAATTAAATGTGTTAATTTTGATAGACATGGTTTACATTAATTTTCAATTTTCAGTAGTAAATTTCATACATAAATAAGTTTATCTCTGAAATTAATTTCCATCGAGGAAATCTAAAAGTAAATAAAGAAAAAAGAACAGGTGAAACCCAATGTCTTAAGGGAATCTTTCCTAAAATTGTTGTTTGGATAAGCCTCTGACCATGGTCTAAGATCTGTTAATCACCTCTGTGGGGCACCAGTCCCCAGATCTACACCACATTAACATACTAGCCTTTGGACTCCTACATAAACACTATTTGGAGCACAAAAAGACCAGGGGAGGGCTCTCCTGGTTTAATTAGGTAGAGATCCACCCACAAATGTATCCAACAGGAGTGTACATGAAAAGACTACACACATCCCATCAAAAATACATTTAACAAACCAAATTCATCAACTTTTCCACCAGTCCCACAAATAGTTTTTCTCCAACATTCACATTAGAGATTTCACTGAATTGTAGTGCAGCTGTTGCATTTAAATGCAAATGTGATTGTGGTGTTAGCACAGTAGTCGGGGCTAATCAGTATTTCATGGACTCTGTAACTTGCCAAAGAAGAATCCTTCTGAGTACCCGTGAAATGAAAGTTCATCATCATGGGAACATGGGTACCTTTGGACTATTGTAAGAACACGGCAGCTGTGAATTCTTCCCTCCTGAAACGTAAATATGTTCTAATTTTCTTTCTAGTTTACTCTCCACATCATTCTGTACATTCAAATTATGTTTAAATATGTTTGCTTCATTTGTGTTACATTTCATGGGAAAACCTGTTTCAGTGAAAACATCACATGCCTCTTTTTTAGCATCTGTTTCTTCTGATTGTGGTTTCTCCTTTTTCATGTCATGTTCACTTTTAAGTTAAAATTACAATCATAGCGGGCGCCTGGGTGGCTCAGTTGGTTAAGCGACTGCCTTCAGCTCAGGTCGTGATCCTGGAGTCCCGGGATCAAGCCCCGCATTGGGCTCCCTGCTCAGCAGGGAGTCTGCTTCTCCCTCTGCCCTCTTCCCTCTCGTGCTCTCTGTCTCTCATTCTCTCTCTCTCAAATAAATAAATAAATAAATCTTTAAAAAAAAAATTACAATCATAGCTAAATTTGTACCCAGGGCTAAAATCAATATAAAATAGTTTACAGCATAAAGGAAAAGTCCAAAATTTGGATTCACAACATAAAATTACATAAAGTGTATTTCCAGTTTAACACTTCCAATAAGGATACCTGAATTCCTATGTGACCCAAAACGTAAACTCAGCTGTTAATGTTTTTCCCCTGATAAACCTAGCAAACATATATTTTAGAAACTGTACATGCCTCATGGATGCTCACTGCCTTCTTCAGTGGTATAGCACACCTAAAGTACTGTGTTCATTTGTCAATTCATAATCAAAGGCATTTGATAAACCATGGTGAGTCCAATGGATAGCAACCAGAAAAGTATACTAATTGAACATCATACAGTATTAGAAGCAGCTGACGGCCATCAAACAGTCTAGGAATATAAATCTAAGAGTATATTTGATAAGAGGTTCTAATATTAAAAGAAACTCAAAAGACATATAAAAAACTTTTAATGAGCCAAACTAAACAATATTGTCTACAGATGCACATTTGTGTAATCAAGCTATTAAATACAAGAAGGTGATTACTAGGGGCACCTGAGTGGCGCAGTTGTTTAAGTGGTCAACTTTTGGTTTTGGATCAGGGTGAGATCTCAAGGTCCTGAGACTGAGCCACGCCTCGGGCTCTGCACGCAACTCAGTCTGCTTGAGTTTCTCTCCCTCTCCATCTGCCGCTTCCCCCCAAACTCTCTCTCTAAAATAAATAAATGTTTGGGTTTTTTTTTTTTTTAGATTTTATTTATTTATTTGACAG
The DNA here is from genome assembly GCF_054177405.1 of Leptonychotes weddellii. Lineage (NCBI taxonomy): Eukaryota > Metazoa > Chordata > Mammalia > Carnivora > Phocidae > Leptonychotes > Leptonychotes weddellii. The sequence goes on along the minus strand of NW_027692164.1, from coordinate 2,386 downwards.
AGAGAGACACAGCGAGAAAGGGAACACAAGCAGTGGGGAGTGGAAGAGGGGAAGCAGGCTTCCTGCTGAGCAGGGAGCCTGATGCAGGGCTCGATCCCAGGACCCTGGGTCATGACCTGAGCCAAAGGCAGACGCTTAACCGACTGAGCCACCCAGGCGCCCCTGTTTGGTTTTTTTAACTAGGTGATTACTATAAACATCAGGATAGTGGATAGTTTGAGGGACAGGGAAGTGCAATGATCAGGACCAGTCATGAAGAGAAGTTCCTGGAGATTCTATTTCTTGACCTGCCTGTTAGTTACAAGAATATTCACCTGAACTCATCAAGCTTTTGTTTTTCTGTGTATCTATGTTTTGTTGTATAATAAAACTGTTCTTTATAATGAAGTCATGTTGAATTGACTTATTCCATGTTATTTCCAGAATAGAGAAAAAAAAAAAGAAAAAGAGCCAGTGCCTGGATGTTAAAGAGGTATCCCTGAGCTCAACATAAGGAGTGGGGATGAGGCACAGATTAAAGGACAGCTATGAAACTCTGAAAACAGGAGTTGTGTGAACATTCTGTGGAAGATCTCCTTTGTAGGGCAGAAGGCTGGATCATGCTTTCTGAGTCTATTTCAACTCTAAAATTCTATGGCCTTTTAATTCCCAACACTAACCCAACCTTACATGGTCAAAGAATGCCCAGTGCATTTTGTAATCTACACCCGTTGAGAGCTAAGTCCTCTGTCCTCTCCTGCCTCTGGGTTTATCAGTTGAGTATGTACATCATGTTTGTGGTCACTTTTGTGTACATGAGTGTCTGTACATTTAAAAAGTTAGGCAAACATAAAAGTTTAACCATTCCAGTTTAGTTCTAGACCATCATGGTAAAATCACCAGTGTGAAAAATGAAGACAGGAAGGAGTGAATAGAATAAAAATAATTTGTGGGTAGGTGAGTACAATTTTTAATTTTGAGAATGAATATGAACCAAACACAATTCCTAGTGTTTTTACAAATACTAACCCTCACCACCTCCCTTTGAGGAATATTATTATCTTCACTGACCATATAAAGAAGCTGGTGTAAAAAAAATTACAAAACTGCCCAGAGACACATTACCTCCATGTAGTGAAGCTGGGGTTTGACACCAAGCTCTGAGTCCAGAATCTTAAGCACTATGCCCAACTTAGCTGACATCCAACCACATAAAAACTTCATATTCATTAATTAAATTAAATTTCCAAGTTGTATTGAGACAAACTATATCCCTATCTCATACTACTTGGTAATAACAGTTCCTTTACATGATTATAACATTTTCATGTTCTAACTAAACTGCTTATGAAAATCATATACTATAGACAATTTAATTTACCTCATTTTACTGTAATGACAGCAACTAAAGTTGTTATTTCTTGGTCCCAAACACAGTATGAATATAAAGTACCCTATGTCTGATACTCATAGTCAAAAATTCTATGCATAAAATATTTATAAACCAAAAAATAAAAACTAAAAAATATTTATAAACTAATTCAGTCATCAACATTCCATCTATTTAATGATATGGTAAAGTATTTAGAAATAGTGAAATGTATGTGCTCCTTATCCCTTTTCTGTATTCTCTTAGAATTGAAATGAGCTTTTATCTATAGAGTTCTGAAGCAAGCAGAGGATTGACTCATATAATTGGCAAATTCCATGAAGAAAAACAATTCACTGATTGTTTACTGAGCTGCTTCTTGTTCGAGTTACCTACCTTGCTAATTTTGCAGAATGGCCAGGTGAGTAGGAGCTGACACAGGTGGTTGCTGTGTATATGTGGTAACCAGAGGCTTCTGGAATTAGTTCAATTTTTAACTCTGCAACAAATCGGTAAGGCTATTTAAATGCTATAGAGCAGTCATGAAAGGCATTCCAAGAAACACGGGTCCATGTACATGGAAATGAAGGCTTATAGGAAAGATGATTTTTCCTGGCATCAAAAAAGGTCAGTAGAGTGGGGAACACCAAAATTTATACAGGAACAGCAGTGTCTATAATGTTGAATAGGAGGGAAAACAAGGAAGGGATTGGTGGTGATGGTGATGATAATGGCTAGAATGAACACATTTGGAAGTGAATATGGAAAGTGATCCTGCTACCAAATAGTGGAGCTTATCCCTAGAAAATGGGTCATTTAACTTTTTACCTCAAATTCCACATCTTGGATAAGGCAAAAATTTGTCATAACCAAGTATGCTTATGTCATAATTCCAACAAGGAACAACTCTTCCAAATGTATCCCAATCTTAAGTAATATCCTTAAATTTATGGATTCATTACTTAACCAAAATACACAGAACTATAGGTGTCATGGCATAATTAAACCCTTTCAATGATTTACAATTCAGTGTGATTG
>NW_027692163.1:0-14595 GCF_054177405.1 Leptonychotes weddellii | reverse complement strand
TCTGAAAAACAAACTGAGGGTTCTAGAGGGGAGGGGGGTGGGAGGATGGGTTGGCCTGGTGGTGGGTATTGAGGAGGGCACGTTCTGCATGGAGCACTGGGTGTTGTGCACGAACAATGAATCATGGAACACTTCATCTAGAACTAATGATGTAATGTATGGGGATTAACATAAGAATAAAAAAAAAAAAAAAAAAAGAAGTTGCTACAGCTGATGTCAAAGAGGTTACTGCCTGTGTTCTCTTCTAGGATTTTGATGGTTTCCTGTCTTACATGTAGGTCTTTCATCCATTTTGAATTTATTTTTGTGTGTGGTGTAAGAAAGTGGTCCAGTTTCATTCTTCTGCATGTGGCTGTCCAGTTTTCCCAACACCATTTGTTGACGAGACTGTCTTTTTTCCATTGGACATTCTTTCCTGCTTTGTTGAAGATTAGTTGACTGTACAGTTGTGGGTCCATTTCTGGATTTTCTGTTCTGTTCCATTGATCTATGTGTTTGCTTTTGTGCCAGCACCATACTGTCTTGATCACTACAGCTTTGTAATATAACTTTTGAAGTCGAGAATTGTGATGCCTCCAACTTTGCTTTTCTTTTTCAAGATTGCTTTGGCTATTTGGAGTCTTTTGTGGTTCCATACAAATTTTAGGATTATTTGTTTTAGCTCTGTGAAAAATGCTGGTGGTATTTTGATAGGGATTGCATTAAATGTGTAGATTGCTTTGGGTAGCGTAGACATTTTAACAATATTTGTTCTTCTAATCCATGAGCATAGAATGTCTTTCCACTTCTTTGTGTCATCTCCAATTTCTTTCATCAGTGTTTTATAGTTTTCAGAGCACAGATCTTTTACCTCTTTGGTTAGGTTTATTCCTAGGTATCCTGTGGTTTTTGATGCAGTTGTAAATAGGATCGATTCCTTGATTTCTCTTTCTGCTGTTTCATTATTTCACCCATAAACTTAAAAAAAATAATTAGTTACAGTGTTTTCACACTCTAAATTTCAGTGCCCTGGTGCAAAGCCCTAGGTCGTGAAAATCAGGAATGATATTAAAAATATTTGATTATTGCTACTAACCAGTCACAGTGGATGTAGGTCATAGGGCTGGATGATGGAGAGATGGGGTCTCTCAGGGAGTTTAGGCAACAGCTATATGCCAGCTAGTATGGAAGTATCATAGTATTTTAACAACTGTAACAGTCATACCAATATATGTACCTGATACGTGATGAGACTCACACCAGATATAGTCAAGCAATTTGAGGGAAGTAGGAGTTGAGTCAGGGCAGGGTCCCCGGGGATCAGTGTGGAAGTACCAAGAGTAAACCAACCTAGAGTCTCACCAGTGGACAGTAGGGCTTTTAGGGGTCCTGATCTGATGCAGGCAGGTATAGAGGTGCAGCAGGGTTCAAGGTATTTGTCTGGAGCATTAATTCACAACCTGGGCTCCTATGGGAATCATCTGAAGATCTCTGTACCTAGGTGCCAACTCAGGCCAGTTAAATCAGAGTATCTGCGAGTGGGGCTCCCACTCTTGCTTTGAGTGAGATTGTACCCAGTCCTGAAGGAGCTAAATAAATGAAGGTACTATGTTAATTTTTGCAAACATGCCTTCTTGTGGTTCTTGAGGGAATGTGGAGAGGAACAGCAATATCAACTCCCATTTTTGAGCACTCTTTAAAGCACAGGACCTCACTTAATCCATTCATTATTGCCCCAGGTAGACTTCCTTCCCATTATCCATGTGCACACTGAGGCTCAGAATGATTACAGTTGACTTGAGATCACACGGCTCAGGAGAGGAAGGATTCCGTCTTCTCAGGGGATTAGCATTCTCTATATACAGTCCTAGAAGCCTTTAGTGTTGTGTTGTAAACACATTCCCCAAACCTGAGGGATGGAAAAGAGGCCTCCAGATTCCCACACAAAAAAATGTATGACCCAAGAGAACAACATTAAAACTCTTACTTTGTGTTCTAAGAATAGTTTTTCATTTAGATCATGGTTATTTTTGGTCTAATTCTAATAAGGTTGCTTATCTGGTTTCCCAGTTGTCAGATTAGAAGCAGAACATTGGAAACTGGAGAGGCGTTGCTCACAGTAGGCACACTGACACAGCTCAACGTTGGAAAATAGTTTGCTCCTCTGCAAGATGAGTAGGTCATATTAGTTAATCTCTGAGGTCACTTCCAGCTCTAAAACTCAATGTGTTTAAGATAAAAGCTATAAAAAGCTATAGAAAAACACACAAGAATGGAAAAAAACTGGAAATCTGGACCAGAGTGGGGGAAATAGTCCTAGAGAGCTTGGTAGCTCCTGAGTGCATAACAGTATCATGGACAGCACCGGGCTTGATGCTTTTGATGATGACACTGAGTCATCAGGAAAACATCAGATGTTCTGTAGACGCTGTTTCATAATGCAAAAAAAGCACACAAATTATTTTCCAAAGATTTCATTCAATAATGCTTATCAAAATGCTCCTTAAAGAGGCACTCTTTGGAAATTTTACTTAGTGGAACATCTTCCTTGATATATCCTTCAATGTTTTATGGAGTTTTTGTTCCTTGATAGAATAATTCAGATAATTGGGACAGTATCTGGCTTTTGTTGTTTTACACTAATTCAAAGCATTTTTCAATCATCCTGGATTCCAGTTAGTACTCTGACTAGATTGGTAGTTCTTCTTATAGTGTATCCTTGGTTATGAAGCCCCCTTGGGCTTCTTACATAGCTCTCTGGTTGGCTGATAATGAGTCTGTTAGACCGATGGCTCCTCAAGGGCAAGAACAGGGTCTTCTTCATTTTGGTATCCTCTGAGTCTCAGTAAATGTGTGTCAGTCAGGTCAGTGAATTGGTGAGTGAATGAACTGCAGAAGAATGCGGTTCCTCAGTAGTCCTGTTGCTAAATCCTGTAGATTGACCTTTCATGAGGCTGTGCCTGTTGCTTACCTTCCTCTCATTCCCATCACCACTACCTGAGACAAACACTAAAAAATAAATGTCCGCATGCTTCTTGTTGAAAATTTAGAAAACACATAAAGGAATACACAGGAAAAGGAGAAAAAGATGCCAGGAATCTCATTGTCTAGAAATAACCATCACTGACACTTTAGGGTATATCTTTCCAGTCTTTTTGCTTAGACATTTCTTATATAACCCAATTGTCAGCGGCCACCAGCCTCCTCTCTGAGCTTCCTTGGAAGAATCCACTCACATAAAAGTATTTGTAAGCAATTTATGGTTTATTGTAAATGTTCTTTGACAATGGAATTTTGGCTTTCTCTTTTACTTTCTTTCTCCCTTTTGTGGACCGCCATCTTGCCAGCTCCTGCCTTCTTTCTCTTAGTTATTTCCTAGACTTCTTATATCTTGTGGCTCTATTGTTTGCTATTCGGAGAGCCTTTAAACCTTTGTGCTCATATCTAGGTTCTCCTTAGAAGATAGTGATGGTGGAGATGGTAGAAGCACATGATCAATTTTTATAAATGTCTTTCAAAAATGGGTTCATACATAATAAAAAAGTAAAAAAATGGGTTCATACCTGTTTTTTTTTTTTCCCATTTAAAATTGTGGTAAAATACACATAATGTAAAATTTACAGCATTAACCATTTTCAAGTATGGTCCAGTAGTGTTACATACATTCATGTATTTGAGCAACCAATCTCCAGAATTCTTTTCATCCTGCAAAACTGAGATTATAGACATTAAACAACTCCCCTTCTCCCCTCCTCTCAGCTTCTGGCAACCACCATTCTATCCTCTGTCTGTGTGAAATTGACTACTCTAGGTACCTCATAGAAGTGGAATCATACTACACTTCTGTCTTTTTTCACTTAGCATATTGTACTCAAGGTTCATCCATGTTGCAACATGTGCCAGAGTTTCCTTCCTTTTAAAGGTGGAATAATATTACATTGTATGGATAGATGGTATCTTGTTTATCCATTCATGTGTCCATGGACACTTGGGCTCCTTTCATCTTTTGGCTGTTTTGAATCCTGCTGCGTGAGCATGGGCATGTGAACATGGGTATATGAACATGCGTGTATAAATCTCTTCAAGACCCTGCTTTCTAACTCTTTTGGGTATACACCCAAAAGTGGAAGTGTTGGGTCATAGGCTAATACTATTTTTAATTTTTTGAGGAACCACCATACTGTTTTCTGCAACAGCTGCATCATTTTACATTCCCACTGTAGATAAAATTTTATATCTTGCTGTTTTTCACTTAAAATTATGTTGGGAACAATCATCACATCCTTAAGTTATTTTTCAAAATTACAACTTTTGGTGACTGCATAATTATCTACCATAATTTATTTGGTAATTTTCCTATATTTTGATATTCATGTTGTGTCTAGTTTTGAGCTATTATTAAGAATAAGATGAAAATACTTCTTTGCTGCTCTGATTATTTTCTCAGGATAATTTCTTATAATTTTAAGAGTTTGTATATTTTTAATATTTATGGCATATATCGTTACATTCTTCAGAAAGATTGTACCAATTAAGTTCTACCCTGAGAAGAGTATATAAGAGTGTCTGTTTCATTGCATTCTTGCCAACCCTGGGTAGTAGCATTAAAAAAAAAAAATTTTTTTAACTTTGGCAAGTTAAGAAACAAACATGGCATCCATTTTGGTTTGTATTTTTGATTAGAAGTGTCCAGCTTTAATCATATATTGACCAGCCTTATATTTCTATTTTTATGAATTGTCTTTGCCAGTGTATTTATCTTCATTTTACTGATTTAGAAATAACTTTTATTTCTGGTTGTGAAAATACTGGGTTCATTGTAGAAAATTGGGGATGTACAAAAAAAAAATAAAGGAAATGAAATTCTTACTTTAACCACTTAGTGATAAATACCTTTAAAATGGTGAAAAATAAAGTAAAATGGTGAATATTCAAATAACCTTTTTGTTTGCATCTCAGTATCTGTATTAATTAAGGATTAACTTTTTGGAGCTCTTTATATTTGAAGATAATCCTCTTTTGTCCTACATGTTGTAGATATATTTTTCTGGGTTATCATTTGCTTTTTAATTTTGTATTTTTTAATAGTCAAAACTATCTTTTATTTCTTAGATTGCCTTTTTGCTTAAGATATCTTTGTTTATCTTTTGACAGTTGAAATACTTTTGATTTATTTTAGATAATTCATGGATTTTTTTTTTTTTTTTTACATTTTGTTCTTGAGTTATTTTCATTGCTGTAATAAGGTTTGTTGTACTTTGCTCTAACTAATTGTACTAAGGTCTGTTCCTGGGCTATTACTCTGTTAATTATCAATTTTTATACCAATATTTTGCTGTTTTAATTTTTTATTATCTAACAATTAGGACTATTTCCTTTTCAAAATTTCTTGGCTAATATCATCTAAATATTCTTCTAGATGAGCTTTAGAATCACTTGATTCATTCTAAGAAAATGAATACCCTAAGATCTAAGATATGATTTTCTATATCAGCTTTTACTCTTTAATGGGTTCAATATCTTGTCTGATCCTTCTGGGGATATGAATTATACTTTCAAAAATTATACTTATTTTAAAGTCTCTCTGTGTTTGCTGTAATAATTCTTCTTCCCGTGGTGTTAGTTCTTGTGGTTGAGTTTGGGGCTCATTTTGGTTGTCCCCAGATGTTTGTGGTTCTTTGCTGTGGGCTCATCTTGCCTTTCCAGGTAGTGTGTTCTGCTAGTGAGTGTTTTGAGTGGAGAGTGACAGGGTTGTCTCTCTGTCCCTGCTGTGATAACCATCCCCACTCAGACCACACTGTTGGTTATCCTGGAGCTTCCTCCTGTATCCGTCCCACTTCCTCGCACCTACAGAGGCTCACCATGTTTTTCAACAGTCATTGTCTCTGAGCATTTTGGACTGCAGTTCCTTTTTTAATCTGACCCAGTCTACCTTTTATCTTTAAGGGGTTCCTTATGATTTTTGGCTCACCGAAGGCTCCCTTTCTTTCCTTCCAATACTATTATGGATTTTTAAAAAACTCTCTTTCTGCATTAAGGAACTGGTGAGTAAGGGTTGAGGCTGCAGTATATGCTGCTTTGTAATTCTCAGCTGATCTTATTTTTTTTATTTTTTAAGAGTTTTTAAAAAATTCTTTTTAAATATAATTTTTTCATTATCTCTATATTAGTGAATATATATATATATACACATATATATTCAAAATGGTCAGCATATACATATGTTGATATACTACTGTATTATATAAATAAATTTCCTAACATTAAACTATGCTTGCATTTCTGGGATTGCTTCCTCCATGGTTATTATGAATGATTCTTTTAGTTTATTTTAAAATTCTGTTGTCAGTATTTTGTTGTGATTTTCGCATATCTACCCCATCACACTTATAATTACTTGCTTAATGGCTAACCCATAAGTACCAGGAAGACAGAGACCATATTTTTTCTTGTATTTTAGCATATTGCAGGGTAGGTAACAGGCTCTATATAATCCCTATTAAAATTAAAGACATGGGACTGGTCTGTAGTTAATTTCAGTAGTTTGTTCTTACTCGGTGCTAGTTTTTTCAGATATTAGAATTATATTAGATTCATAAAATGAATGGATTTGCATCTTGCATCTATAGTAGAACATCTGGTTCTGGAGCCTTTTTTTTCTTTAATCTTCCAGTTTCCCTTGTTATTATTGGTCTATTTACATTGTCCATTTCTTTTGGGGTCAGCTTTGGAAATTTATATTTTCCCATATATGTTTCAAGTCAGCTGAATTATATGCCCTGCTTTACCTGAAATTATTATTACCATCTGTGCTTTTTAAAAATTGTTTGCCCAATGAATCTGTTTATTCTTCAACTCTCTGTGATTTTAAAGATGTGTGTATTTTAAGCTTTATCATGTTGAATATTTCTAAAGATCATCTGAAGGTACTTGTTAATAGGTTATTCACTTAAGTGGTTTTTATAAGCTTTATGTCCTTGATTTTCATGAGGAGTCCATATTTTTTATGGGAAACAGGGAGTTGCTGCTAGTGGCATGTTGGCAAGATGTCATTTTCAGTGGTATTTTGTTGTACAACTCCGGACTGAACTTTCTGATTTTGGCTTCCTTCCCTTCAGTCTATTTTGTCTATTTCCATCCTGCTGATTTTCCTAAAACACTCCTTTGATCATTCATTTCTCCGTTGAAAGTCTCCCTATTGTCTTCAGAATACACTTAAGATACTTTAGGTGGCGCTTAGAGTTCTCTACCCATAGGTGTGTCTTCTCTTGGCTCTTATTAAGCCCTTACACAAGTTGTTATTCCAGCTGAATAGATCTTTGTGTTCTCCCTAGTCCCTCCCCAAACTTGCCTTAGAGTTTTTTATGTTTGAACTTTGTTCAAGCTTTTATTCATGTTTGGATTTTCTTTTCCTTCTACCCAAATGCTACTGATCATCCTTGACCGAAATCTGACCAGCTCCATTGAGTCTTTCCTTAACACAGCAGGAAGGGGCCATGGGTAGGTAGGTATGGTTGTCTGCATTCTGAATCTTGGGACGAATGGTACATTCATGGTGCTCATTATATTATTTTTTTTTTAAAGATTTTATTTATTTATTTATTTGACAGAGAGAGACACAGCGAGAAAGGGAACACAGGCAGGGGGAGTGGGAGAGGGAGAAGCAGGCTTCCCGCGGAGCAGGGAGCCCGATGCGGGGCTCAATCCCAGGACCCTGGGACCATGACCTGAGCCGAAGGCAGACGCTTAATGACTGAGCCACCCAGACGCCCCTCATTATATTATTTTTAAAGATAAAATAAACAAGACGAGGGTCGTGGCTGGAGCAATGTTGACAATACGTTGTAAACCAAGAGTTATGATTAATTTCCATCTGGTATGGCTGTAGTAAAAAAAAAAAAAAAATCCCACAAAAAAACAAACAAAAACTCCTATTATTTACAGACTTTATCTTTTATCTCCCCAATTAGACATTGAAATCTTAGAACCAGGGACTTTGTGTCTTATTTTTGATCCCCTGCTGTACCCTGCATGAAGATAAGCTTGAGTTGGAAGTCAAGAAACTTGAAAATTTGGATCACAATATGATGATTATGTTCCTAGCACTGAGAGCTTGAAGGATGAACTTGTGTGACACTTAAACAAAGTATTTTTAAGTGTGTTTGAGTTAAAAAATGGTTTCATGTTCTGTTTTATTGCATCCTTTCCTCAGAATCATCTGAACTATATGGGTCATAGATGCCATGAAAATGAGGAGTTTGAGATACACAATTTTATGGTTTCTTTCCTCTTCAAAATTCTTTAATTTCATTCTGTCTTTTTATAAACTCTACTAAAAACAGATTTGGAGATTTCCCAGGTAAATAACAAAGAACTCTAGGGAGCAGCTATGGCCAGATATTTGAAATTTAAAAAACCCAAACTGCTATCAAATATTGTAATATTTTCATGTTTGTGAGAAATTGTTAGGAAAGATCAAGAAACAAGAGGATTATCAAGCTTCAGTTCACTGGAAATGATAAGGGTATCTTGAATGACAGAAAAAACTGGAAGGGAATATCAGCAGAGCTCACTTTAAACATTATTCTCTTTGGCTTCGTAGGCCTAGGATAAATGCAAAATGTACATCTTTATCTTGGTACAATTTCAGGGGCTATGGCTTATTTCAGTTTAGGCTAGCCTTATTATCTCATGTTGTACTCTCTCCCCCACCTCCTCCTTCAGTGAACATGAGCAAAAATATATACACATATGCTTGGACCACTTACCTTTCTGGAGCATTTCCTGAATCTTTTACTTCTTTATCTTTCCTTGGTATGTTCTCTTTAATTCTCCTATTAAATTCTATTCAGTGTTCAATGTGCTGCTTAAATACTGATTATTTATGAAACTTTCCTCTAACTTCCTCATTGAAATGAATCATCCTCCAATCTACAGCCTCACTGCTTTAGGTATACATATAATACACATACACACTTTGATGGCACTTTGCACTTGCTGCTTTATTCTAAATTTGGGTATGTCTGTCTCCTCTAGACTTAAACCTTCTTGTGGACAGGTATATGGTGATATTTTTCTTTGTGTCCCACCTAGGAACCGTAATAGTTACCAGCCTATGATAATTGCTCACTAAAGAGAATAATTTGGAACAAAGTGTTCTGAACCTCCCTTTTAAATATCAGGTAGGATTCAAATATGTGGAAGAGATGAAGGGGACATTTTAAAAGTATAAATTTGTGACTTCAAATTTGTGACATTTGGTTATTAGAAAGTCATCCAAAAGAGCAATGAGGCTTATTTAATAAATTTCTAATGAAATTTCTGTTTATGAAGACAGTTCCAGCCACATCAATCTAAGCATCCAATTTAATTTTCTCTTTCACTCTGTGTCTCTCTCTTTCTCTTTCTCTCTCTCTCTCACACATACATATACTCTCTCTCTTTGCATGGTATCAAGAAAACATGGACTCATACCGAGGAGTAGTTGTGAATGACAGTATTTTTAAAAATAGCTTTCTTTTCAATTTAATGGATGCAGTAACTCAAAAGAGTAACAAACACTTGTCTCAAATTAAAATCACAACAAGTAACAAGTGCATGAGGTTATTAATTAAGTATTCAGCTTAAAGAATCAATTAATGGGTTCCTCAGCCATTTTAATTTGTCAGCATGTGTCAGAAAATACCATATGAATGTATCTTGTCATTTAATTGAGTGGAGCACACATATGTTGTAGGATTGTATTTGTTTGTATGATTTTATGTGAGTAGGCATGTGCAGGTCTGAGTTTTAACAAAACAAAACAGAGCAAAACAAAAAGACCTTCAATCTTCTTAATCAGTGTCACATTCCTAAGAAGTCCAAATATATCCACAGAAAAGCTTTATTGTGTGGACTCTGGAATAAAGCAGAGTAAACCAGGCAGCACACATTAAGTTCTTCGGGGTCTCCTTTGCATGAAATTTTGATAGAGAACATAAATGAGTATGGTGATGTTTCGCATTACAGTTGTAAAAATGATTAATATACTTTAACAGTGAGATTTGAATCAAATGTTTGCAGAACCCTGGGAGCACTGTTTGACTCTTTGCATGACTAGGATAAAAGATGTTGGCCTGGGAAAATTTCATTGTGTCTGGCCCTTTCGTTTTTCCAGGTAGGAGCTGTGGTGATATGTTTGGAAATCTCCAGCATAATATCTAGTGTGTACACTCAATGTTTATTTTCTTGAAGCACTGAATACATAAATGAGAAAGAAAGAATAACAGTATCTGTTGAGTGTTTACTATATGCCAGATGCTCCGCTAAGTGCTCATAACAAACCCAGGATTGTGCTATTATCACTCCCATTTTACAGATAAGAAAACTGAGGGATAGGGCGCCTGGGTGGCTCAGATGGTTAAGCGTCTGCCTTCGGCTCAGGTCATGATCCCAGGGTCCTGGGATCGAGTCCTGCATCGGGCTCTCTGCTCCTTGGGAGCCTGCTTCTCCCTCTGCCTCTCTCTCTCTGTCTCTCATGAATAAATAAAGAAAATCTTTAAAAAAAAAAAAAAAAGAAAACTGAGGGATAAAAAGATTGAGTAACATGTTTTAGGTCACTTTATGTACAGCCAAACATGGATTTGAATTTGGGCTCTGTGATATCCCCCAATCCAAACATTTTTAACCATTACACTATACCAACAAGATGCATTTAGCAAGTACAGTGAGTACTTTTCCTGGTGATTTATTTTTGTGTAATTGTAGCTGATTTTATAAAACGATGTAAGGCTGATCATTCTGTCTTATTTATCATTTTCATGGAACTACAGTGATTCTTAATTGTCTGTTAACCTTCAGCAGTCCATTTGCCAATAGCATTTAAATAAACAGATCATGTCCAGGCAGTTGGATTTATAAAGTGGGTTTGATGTTCCCAGTGAGCCTTTCCACATTCTTTTCAGTTCAGGCGGATGCATTGATGTGTGTGGGGTGTCCCTCCTGACACAGTTTTATCGTAGGCAGAACAGACAAAAATAGCATTGGAAACCAAAGCCCTTGGTTATTTTTTCTACCTTATATTTCAATGATTTTTTATTTTGTAGCTTGGGAGGACTAGTTTTGAAGACCACACACACGCACACACACGCACACACGCACACACACACACAAATCACAAAAGGAAGAGTCAAAGGCCTTGAGAACTGCTGCGTCTTTAAGCTACTTTCAAGAGCCTTTTGTTGTGTAACAATAAGTATAGCTTAGGAAGAAGGAAACAATATTTCTTTCAAATGATCGTTATTTACTTCTGGTTTCAGTAGTCATTTCTCTGGCAGATGTTCTGAGAAACTTCATAAGAAAAGCCTCATAGTGTTTAGGGACAAGGACAGGTCAGTGCATAATTATAATATGATATGATATTATATCATAGTGTATTATCAAATGCTATGGGATCTCAATAATGAGAGTATGCAGTGGAGGAGGGGCACAGCTAGGAGAAACTACACAGTGGAGGTGACAATTGAACAAGGTCTTGAGGGATGAATAGGAGTCTGCCAAGTTACAAAGTCGGGATTAGAAGTCTTCCTGACTTTCCCACTTTGGCCTATAACTCTGATTCCCTGTATTTTTCGTATACCTTTTTTCTCTTTTCTTTTTCTTCACGTTAAGTCGAAGGGGGAAGGCAACTGAAAATAACTGAAATAAAATACTCTTTTATTTTTCCTGTTTTGATAAGAGGTCTTGAAAAAAAAATTCTATTTGTTTTCTTTGTTTTACTTTAAACAAAGTATAGATAGAGCCTTTATTCGTATACTAATACGTTGATATTATAATTACTAATTTTTTTTTCAATTTGCTAATATTTAGTAAAAGAATGGGTAAAGACTTGAGTTCCTGTAGAAGCAGATATCAGGAACAGTCATTGTCTTTTAGTCCTTATATCTGGGCCCAATCTAATTCTTGGTCTCCAAATGTTTGGTTTTATCTGTTTTAACAAGATTAGTGCAGTTATTTGTAGATACACATATGTAGGTCTTTCCTGGAAGAGTTTGAGATCTTCCCTATCGTCTTGTGACCACGATCATGACTTTTCCAGAAGAGTTCTGTTTAGAAAGTTCTGTTTTATTGATCCCTGAAGAATACCAAGGCTTGATCTGTTTGGGATATTGTCACCTTTATATACTAGGTGACTAGCTTTTGGTTATCCGATCGAGTGTCAGACGACTGTGGAATGATGGCAAGGGACCTGCATGAGGACATTTACCCGAATTATCCAGATAATTGTTTTAATCTCTGGCTGTCGATCCCTCGGTGATGGTGGTCTTTCCTGTGCCAGGCTTCTGTCCACTAGGTGGTGCTAATATTTGCTGTTGCAGCTCCAGCCCAGGGTCATTTAGTAATAACAGCTGAATCATTTATTCACGAAATAGAATTGATTACCCATGAACCAAACTCGGTAGGGGTTGTGAGGGGTGGGTTCCAAAGATACCTAGGGTGCAGACCCTTCCCTTGGGTGGGTACACAGATAGCGGGGTAGCAAAGTGAAAGAGGCCATTAAGAGAGAGGCAATTTAATGAAGGAATTAAGCATACAGATTCTGGAGCCAGAGTGCCTGGGTTCACATCCCAGTTCACCCACTTACTAGTGTGCTGTCTAAATTACTTAACCTCTGGGTGTCCTCGTTTGTAAAATGTGAATAATAATAGTACCTCCCTCACAAGGCTGCTGTGGGCATTACCTAAGCCAAATATGTAGTTAGCACTACAGATGATCGAATTGTTGGCCAATCCCTCCTACCTGCAGCTGTGACAGGTAAGCCCGGGGAAGGCAGAGAGTGAGCTTTGTCTGCATTATTTACGGGTGGCTCTTAAGTGCACCCGGCAGAATAGGCTTTTCTCCTGAATAAATATATTGTATTATAAGGGAAGGTTTGAGGATGAGCTTTGTGGGTCTAGCCGAGTGCGTGAAGTGTGGAACTGTAGGTCAAAAAGGGACTCCAACTTTCTAGTTTACTCAGTTTGTTCTAGATTTCTGTCCTGCTTGTTCTAAAGAGGTATGTGCATTATTAAAGAATGCTATTTTTACAGGGAGGCCTTCCTGAGAAAAATGCAGTAATGCAGAGGATGGTTTCCCCCCTGTATTCTGCTAGAGGAGGGGAGGTTCCAGGGTGACCGTTCACCCCCTCAGGACCTCTTCTAGGGGGCTAACTTCCTGGGCATTGTGGTAGCCACTCCTCCCTGCTTCTCCCTTGCTCTTCTTTCTCTTTACATTGAACAAACATCTTGAAGGCAAATGTCAAGACTAGGAATAAGAAGAGCTTAATTTGTCACATCGAGTACAGCTGTGTGTGGAACTGCAATTTGCATTTTAATGTCCTGCTTATTCCAGAAAAGTGGCATTTTACAGATTTCCTGTATTATTCATGAATTTCAAGGCTTTGTAGTTTAAAAATAAAAGTTCAGGTAATAACCGAGAATAATGAAAGTTAAACTCTGTCAGGTTTTTTCTCTCTTTGCTTGTCTCATCAACTTTTCTGTCTAAGCATTTCTCAGCCCGTACCCCAATATCAGGAACAAGCACGCACGGAAATGTTAACCCAGGCGCCACATCTGGTCACCTCATCAGCTCCGAAGTTCCCAGAAGAACATGTGTGGCAAACAAATAAATAAGCAAATAAATAAAAATCACCCAGGCACCACATCTGGCCACCTCATTAACTTCCAAGTTTCCCAGGAGAACATGTGTGGTAAATATATGAGTAAACAAATAAATAAAAATCACTGACCTGCATAAAGAAACATGAACCAGATACCTAGAAGCAGGCAAGTATGACAGGCATTTTCCTGCTGATGAAGCAGATGAACCCTCTTTAGCTGACGCCTGCCCTCGGCCGCTTGGCATCTACAGAGTTGCTAATGCCCCCATGGTGGGTAGCCTGCTTATTGGATGGTTGAGAGGGCCAATGCTGAGCAAAGATCTGGTGTTAACCTGCAAGCTCTTGTAAGTTTTGTGTTTTTAATGAAAACAAAAGGGTGATGCAGGTCAGACATAAGCCCGGGCACAGTGCACTGTGGAAGTTCCCTCAGCAGAAATGCCTGGAATGAGCAGTACTGAAGATGGGGGCCGGGGGTGGGTGTGGAAGCACCTTGCAGAAAGGCCACATCCCCATGGTCATGTGAATTTGGGTGAGAAAGCGCACTCCAGGGGCAGACACATTCTGATGTTGGGCACCTCGGTGACTGTTTTCTGGGCTCTCCTGAGCAGCGGCTCTGCGGCACCTTGTACATCGCTGCATTTTGGGCTCAGTCCTTGTCGTCAGGTGTTGTGGTGCTGTCTGAGGAACAGTAAAAAATGTTGGAGGAAAAATAAACACAATTTTAAGGTCTGAGTAAAGAACAAGATGAACCATAGTGTTATTTAAAATATACCACAAAACAGGGCGCCTGGGTGGCTCAGTTGGTTAAGCGACTGCCTTCAGCTCAGGTCATGATCCCAGGGTCCTGGGATCGAGTCCCGCATTGGGCTCCCTGCTCTGCGGGGAGCCTGCTTCTCCCTCTCCCACTCCCCCTGCTTGTGTTCCCTCTCTCGCTGTGTCTCTCTCTGTCAAATAAATAAATAAAATCTTTAAAAAAAATA
>NW_027692162.1:0-357 GCF_054177405.1 Leptonychotes weddellii | reverse complement strand
ACTGATTCTAGACTTTTGTTTTTTCTAAATAGATCATCTTAAACTACATTTTAAATCATATATGTTTATTTATCTATACTGTGGATTATTTAGGTTAGTGTGGTTAGTAGCCGTGTTAATTAGAACAGTTGGAGAAGAAGAATCTCAAAGGGAGGACTGTGCTTTGCACTTCCATTTAGAAAGTATTTTAGACTTTCGCATATGGGAGGCCCTTACCACTTTTCTGGAAGTTTCTTTTTCTTTTTTTTTTTTCTCCAAAGAACTAATTTAAATGATTTAGAAATTATGTGTGTGGAGAGATTATTACTCTTAGTGACAGAAAAGAAGGAATTCAATTGATTAGCCATTGAAAGTATT
>NW_027692161.1:0-357 GCF_054177405.1 Leptonychotes weddellii | reverse complement strand
GGAGGGGAATGGATACTGGGGGGCCGCTGGTGGTCTCTGTAGCCCGCAGGCTGGGAGCCCTCACGCTCGGAGGTGGACCTGCTTTCACGCAGCTGACTCTTTCATGGAGCCGAGCCCTGGGCCATGGTCTCCAATCCTTGCTGATTCAATGGAAATCCTGTATAGCTCAGATGGCGGGGGTTGGGGGTCCGGGGGGGGGACTCCCAGACCCCCACCGTCTAGTTAAGATTGATCCAAACACTTTCTGAATTCGGAAGGCCAGACCCTTCCTGCAGATTTCTCTGCATTCCCAGGGGCTTGTGTTCCCAGGGTCACCTCTGTTCTGTCGGCTGCGCCGGCATCCTGTTCTCCACCCTG
>NW_027692160.1:0-357 GCF_054177405.1 Leptonychotes weddellii | reverse complement strand
GTATCTTCTTCCGTTGATCAGTTTACCTATTCTTGGAAAAACGTATACTGCTTTATTACTATAGATTTATAACAGGGGTTGATATCTGCTAGTGTATCTATTATTGCTTATAGTAGGTCCTTTATATTTTCAATAGCCAACCTGTGGAAGAAGCCGAGATGTCCTTCAAAAGATGAATGGATAAAGAAGAGGTGGTTCATATATACAATGGAATATTACTCAGCCATCAGAAAGGATGAATACCTACCGTTTGCATCAACATGGATGGAACTAGAGTTATTACGCTAAGTGAAATAAGTCGATCAGAGAAAGACAGTTATCATATGGTTTCACTCATATGTGGAAGATAAGAAATAG
>NW_027692159.1:0-357 GCF_054177405.1 Leptonychotes weddellii | reverse complement strand
GAGAGAGAATCCCAAGCCGACTCCCGGCTGAGCACAGAGCCCAACGCAGGGCTCGATCTCACCACCTGGAGATCATGACCTGAGCCGAAACCAGGAGTCGGACACTTAACCGACTGAACCACCCAGGCGCCCCCGACGGCCCTTATTAAAACACTGAAGGCGGAGTCAAAATCAGTCCTCTTCAACCCTCTCTGACCTTCACATTCATGATTCCTGACAACTTCTGTCTTCTGAGGTCACCATACACAGCCTGCTCCCCCTGTGGATGCTCACCTTCCACGGCCTCCTTTCCAGCCTTGCAAACTTGCTGTTATTCACACACTTGGGGCACACGCACGCTCTCCTTCCATCCAGGTC
>NW_027692158.1:0-357 GCF_054177405.1 Leptonychotes weddellii | reverse complement strand
AAAATCACAAATCATCACCAACTAACCCTGTCCTTCCTAGGGGGGGTCCTGAATTTAGACTCTGAGAAGCAGAGTAATAGCAAGAATAAATTAGCTGGACTCACAAGTGTAAATCACAAGGAAAAGAATAAAATAAAAGGTAAAAATGGCATGGCTAGATGCAGGAAAAGGAAGAGTATTTGTAGGTATGTAACAGAAAGGAAGAAGGAGGAGGGCGAACTTTGAATAGCAAATCAGACCTGGCTCACCAGAGGCGAGCAAAACAATGAGGTGATGAGCTGTCGTAGAATAATTGTTACAGCAGTCCCTCCTTGTCCTGGGGGATATGTTTCAAGACCCCCAGTAGATGTCTGAAAC
>NW_027692157.1:0-357 GCF_054177405.1 Leptonychotes weddellii | reverse complement strand
TTCCCTCTCTCGCTGTGTCTCTCTCTGTCAAATAAATAAATAAAATCTTTAAAAAAAATAAAAAAAGGAAAAAGTATCCTGTTTGGAAATTGAAGGAATGGAAAGAGGCATATGAGAGATAAATGCTAAAGTCCTACGGACAATGAGCTAATCTTAATATATATATATATATGTATATGTGTGTCTGTGTGTGTGCATGCATACAAAGTAGGATAGCTTATTACTAAAATCATGTAAAACAATTAAGTACTTACCCTTACTCCCTACCTCATTTATGTTGGACTAGTATTCAGACTCAAACTAATGTCTTTGTACTAATATCAAATTAATGGAAGTCTGGTTTTCAACAATAAAACA